>NC_066844.1:25903874-26203874 GCF_001640805.2 Lates calcarifer | reverse complement strand
TGACAGGCTGAGTAACATCTGGTAGCATCTTACTGTAACAATCAAACCACCTTCTTTATGTTTGACCTTGTCACGAATGTCTTGCCTCTGAATTTTGGATCCAGTTAAAACAGAAAGATGAGCTGGGACAGAGGGATCGTTAAAAAGGTGGAGAGTTGTGGCTTAGGTGGGATATTACGCCTACTGGTGTGTGACAGCAGCAATCACTAAAATATGTTAGTCAGAGAAGGTTTGGATATAAAAAATACACGAGAATACAAAACAGAATCTTTTGGCATTGATTGTTAAACAGGTAGGTCAGAACACAGAAAATCATCAGCTAACAAGGTGGCAGTTGTTTTTCTAACTTCACCTTTGTCTTGAAGTTGTTTCTCGGCCATTTTCGTCCGTCACATTCTGCGCGTCGCCTCTTTCTGCCTCTTCACAACCGACCGGGTTTCAGACGGCAGCAGTGGACGTCTATTTTCGAGCACGCTGCCTCGCCAGGCGCCTCATGAAGCAGCAGGTCACTGCCGCGATGATGACGATGCCCACGAACAAGGCGGAGGAGACGCCGATAACCAAGGGGATGAGGAGGAGGTCGGCAGCTGGAGAAATAAGGGCGTAGCTATGTAAACTGACATCTGTATGAAGACTGCACAGCTACTGTTACCATCTAATTCCACATAAATAAATATCAAATACACAGGGGAAACAGGCCTTTAGGTAGATTGATTTGTTTGGTTGAAATTCATACAGGCAGCACACATCGATGACCAAAGTTAATGGACTGTGCTGCTGCTGCAGGATAAACTAAAAGCCCAGTTTGCTCTGGTGACTCACTTATCTAGAGCAGTCCATTAAGCCCTGGGTGCTTTATGCTCAACAGGAAAAAAGGTCCAACAACTAACTTTTGACAAATAATGTGTACATACACATTCCACATTCTGGATATTCAGACTGCAGTTAGATCACAAGATGCAGTGAAGATCATTTCACCCACAGATGCAGCAGATTCACATGAGGACAGATTAACGTATAATCTCCTCTGGTTGTGATGTCTCTAGCAGCACAACACAACCTCTACTCACATCCACACACACTCCATTCACAGCAAGCTTTACCTACACATTGTTCCTGTAACATACTGATGTAAGCTGACAATAAAAACCTTAAAGAGACATGAACTGTGCAGTAAAGCTGTCAAGTTATGAACAGAAAATACATCCGCAACTATTTTTGGATTAGTAGTAGTCTGTCAGTTTAATATAACACAATGTAATTTTATGGTTTCAGCTTCTCAAATATGACAAATTGCTGCTTTTCTTTGTTGCGTTGGACATTAAGCATCATATCTCTGGGTTAAGGACAGTAAACCAGAAAGAAGAGAAATCAGTTGCAGCCTCGCTAACAAGCAAAGTCTGAACCCTCAGCTAGTTTTCTTTCATTCAGGAAATCAGCGTTTTAGTGGCTCAGGTCAGGATCAAGCATATCTAAGTATTTATAATGTAAATCTAAAGGAACCTGATAAGGAAGGATGTAGAGGAGAATCAATCTACTTTAAAAGTGTAGACACCATTCAAGGTCAAGAGGAAACGCTGGAAATTTTCAAGGGATGTTTGCTGAGCGTAGGTTTGACCCCCTGTTCGATCTGCCGGTTCAATACCCAAACAACCAGATTAGATCTGGGTGGGGAAGGTGAAAGAGCAGCACTTGCCCTGTGACCCTGTGGAGCTGCTCAGTAGCTCGGATGAATGCTTTGGTAAAGAAGGTGTGTTTATCCACTCTGACTGCCATTACTGTATAAAACAAACCCATTAGGAGACACTCACCTCTGGCGTACAGGTAAACAGTCACTGCATTTGACTCTGTTTTGACCCCTGTGTTGTACCAGCCTCCGTGCGGGTCCTGACCCCACGCCTCCGCATGGCACGCGTACATGCCCTGATCCTCCATCGTCGCAGAGTGGACCCTCAGTCTGTAGCTGATAGCCGACAGTCGGTCGACGCTAATCTCGCTACCGTTGGCGTAGATGTTGGCAACGCCGTCGTACATGAGAGCAGCTATGAGCCTGGGCTTTTCTTCGACAGGTGGATTCGGTGGAGCGACATCAGATCCTGGACTCTGTCCCTTCTTGAGAACTGGCTCAGGGATTGGCCACCGCAGCCACTGCACCTGAGCCTGGGCGCGGCCTGTGGTTGTGATGGTGGCGTTGCAGATGAGGGTGACGGTGCTGCCTCGTTTTAACAGGGGGCCGCGAGGGAGCTGAGCCACAGCTGAAACCAGCACGTCTGTGAAAGGAAGTGATACAGGGTGAGCTACGAATATATAAAACTGAAGTGTTTGATTTTCATCTGCGGTGAAACAGATGTTTTACATTTTCAGCAATCATCTTAATAAGGTGATGTTAACCCACGTTTCGCTAACAATGCATTTCTGAGGAATCTGAGGAGAGTCAAACCACAGATTCAAGTTTTGGCGGTCCACCCCCGAGCCAACAATCACTGGAATACCACGCTAACTTATTATTTATTCCTTTCTCAACTAAACCATTGTTCAGAAAATATAAAGTAAAATATGTCATAAGATGAATCAAGATTTTGTGGGCAGCTATGAATGCTTTACAAATTTTACACATTTATTAGAAACTTGGAGACAGACTGGTTTTATTGCAGACTTGAACCCAGTGCACTGCAGCCAAATGGCCCGAAGCCCAGACCACTGGGCCACCAAGACACTCAGTGAATCCAAAGTTTTAAATCATTTCTCAGGCCATAACAATACAGCAGCGCCTGAACAAAAAAATGCAGTGAGCAGTGGAAAGAAAACAACACGTAGATGGGATCCAGTAACTGTGCGTCCTTCCATTTACTCCACACGTACAGTCTGAGGATGCGAGCACCGCCCCTCACCTTTGGTCTTCAGGTTGACGGTGACTCCCTCAGACCTCTGGGTTAGTGTCGCGGGCGTAGACGGGCCGGGGTTGCTCCTTCCGGCGTACACGCTCACCACGCACCGATACACCCCCGTGTCAGAGGGCCGGGCCGAGAACAGCTTCAGAGAGTACCGCCCCTCCGCCACTTTCTCCATTGAGCCGCCGCTGGCTCTGCTGAGGTCGTCCCCCCAGCTCACGACCCCGTCTGGGCTCATCCGGGCCACTTCCACCTTAACACAAAACACCAGGTCTCAGTACGTGATTTATTTTGAGCCACTGACTAAAAACTGTGGATGCTTTCTGTTCTTGCTAAATGTTTCCTGAATCATGCCATAGGAGCAAAGACCAAAGTCAGTGAAAACTAAAAGACAGTTTCTTCACTTCTTGAATGAAAAAGGTTGTTTTTTGGCAGCCAACTCTCAAACGGCATTTGTCAAAACTTTGCCTCCAGCACTTAAACGCACCACACCTGAAATATTTCAAACGTACCTGTGATTTCAGCTGAATAACTACACAACAATAACACAACTGACAGAAAATACAAGAGATTTAATCGTGACTGTGATGGATTACGTTCACTGTCAATTATAATCTGTTAGTTTTCAATGAATCACATTAGTCTGAATGAGAGAGAGGTGTGAATGAGTACCTCAACTCCCCCGGCACCGTCTACATCGCTGCTTACAGATCCTCTCTTCATCCACTGAACCAGCAGACCTGAGTTCACTTCAGACGGCAGCCCCAGCACCTCACAGATCAGGACGAGAGGGGAACCGACCTGCAGGGTCACCTCCCCTCTGGGGGAGGACGTTACACTCAGAGACTCCGCTGGGGAGAGGAAGAGGACAGAGGGAGAAGGCTCAGTTTAGGTACCGGAAATCCTCCTTGGTGGAGAGCATCAAACAAGCACTTCGACTGTGACGGTAAAGATCTGCCATCATTTCTGTGGGAAAGTTAGGATGGCCTCTCTAGTACATCACATATTTAATGACCAGGATAAAATGGATTAACTACTTCAAAAGTCATTATAGTGTGTGACAAAATGGAGCACAATGATTAGAATATTCATATTTTCTGTACATACTGTATTGGATTTTCCATCTCAGTGGTTCCTAATCTGTGGGTCAGGACCTAACAGAACTATCAGATTTTTTATCAGACTTTTAGTGGAAAGTCAGGCCTCTAATACTGAACTGGTCACAGTTCAGGAATCACCAACCTAAAAAACCTGGCACCTCTGTTGTAGATGACGTGCACTGTCCATATCTGTAGAGTGTTTTACACAAATATCCACCTGTTGTAAAATACATTATTACCTGAACTATGACTAGTTTACAGAATAATAACACAAATGTGTGCACAACTTTTTTAAAGAATTGAAAATGTTTCTAATAACCTGTATAATCAACACTGATCCACTGTGTGAGCAAAGCCTCATTTAACCACTTCTCTAAACACAAACCACTTCTGCATCTGCTCAATAATAGACGTGTTATTTTCGTAAACAAAAGCAGACATGTCAGAGCATTGTATTAGTCAGACAACAGAAAATGCATCATTAAGTAGTGCTTGTCAGCGGGTGTCTGTGAGGAACAATGTGTGCATTGATGAGCGCTAATGCTTCAACTTCTGCTTCCATTTTATGGCTGAGGAGAAAAAAGTACGACCTAAATAACTTTTTGCTTCACTCCTCAGTTACTCAGTATTAATACGGTTTTGTACCTTTCATCAACATCAAATGAAAAACATTTGGATAAAATAAGCCAATAATTTAAGTGCCTCGAGCTACATGTATATTAATCAAAAGTAAGAAAATAATTTGTTCAAGGCTGGAAAGGTAAAACATTGACACAACTTCCTGTGAACATACAAGAACATATGGAAGAGGTTAACTTCCCTTCCCAGCAGGTGTTTGAGGAAGGACGACTGGACTCGACAGAGTTGTTCTAAGTGATAGAGACGTCTGTCTGACAGAGAGATTGTCATCCTCTTTGAGGCCAAGGTGGGAGAACAGATCACTTAATCCTTTAGATCTACACGAGCGCTTTAGAAATTAAATTGAGCCGAGCGGCGAGGCAGCAGGCAGTCATCCAGCTGCCCGGCCAGCGTGCTATCGACCTATCAAATCCAGCTGGATAATCAACATAAGAGCTGAACATTTAGCTTGTCAGTCATGTTGCTGAACAGCAGACAGAGCTGCAATTACACAACTGACAGAAAATTAATTGGTACCTATTTTGATAGTTTAAGTCATTTTTCAAACATAAATGCAAAGAAAATTGATAGTTTCAGATTCTAAAATGGGGAAAATATGCTAATTTTCTGCATTTTATAGTGGTTATACAGCAAAGGATTAGTGATGGCTGCTTTTGTTACATTTACAATATAAGAGGTTAGAATAAAAACACCTCTTCAGGGCAGTCTGAATGCTACAGTGACTTGCTATTGGAAACCAAGGAGACGGGTCAGAGCTGGGGATAGTTGATTAGCATGCTAACTTCAGAAAGAAAGAAAAGAGGTGATAGAACTAAAAGTAAAACACTGCCCTCCACCACTGGAAACAGCTCCTGGTGAATAAAGTAAAAAACATAGAGCACCTTTACTCAATAAATCAAGAGCATAATTTGCTATATTCCTAATATTTAGCTGCGTCTCTAATAGCAAGATGTCCGTTCAGCCATCCATTCAGCTTCAGAAACCCACAACTCACTGTATCTGAGCAGCCAGCCAGCACAAGTTAAATACAGAATGTGGATCCAGTTATTTAATCAGCTGCCTGTCCATTCAGTCAGCAAACTGCTGAGTCAGCCAGCCAGCGAGCTACACATTCAGTTAAGCTCTGAGTTACACAAACATCCAGGACTTGAGTCTGAAATCTGGAACGAGTCCATCGTACTCAACAGCACTGCAAGTCCAGGCCGCCTGACGCCACTTCCTTGGCAACAACAGAGAAAGAATCAAGAGCCTTGAACTGACAAGTAGAAACCAAACTTCAGTTACAGTGTTATTGATTTATTCTGTAACTATAGCAGCCAACTTTATGATATGAAATAATCTGTCTTTACTGTGGTTGACTGTGTCACTAATTGCCTGCTGTAAGATTTTATTACCAACCTCATCTTTTAAATGTTGTTTGAACAATGACTGAAGCAGAAAATGATCAGCTGTGGTGCAACGTGTGTGCTGCAGTGTGACCTTGGCACTTGCTCCATGCTATCACAGTTGTATCAAATACCAGCACGAACACTGGCACAGTTTCTCTGTCACACTGACCTAGTTGCTGAACAGTCAAGTTGCCAATATCCAGCGTCCTCTGTGCAATCTTCTGCCACGATCGATCGGGATCCAGGATCCACTGCGAGGCCTCACAGAAATACGAGCCGGTGTCATCTGGCTGCACCGCTCTCATCTTCATCACGTACACGCCCTGCCCGCCCTCGCCGTTCCTCTTCTCCAGCGTGATCTCCCCGTCATCGTAGCGCTTCCTGTAGGAACGCCCGGGGACGATCCCCAGCATTTTGTCGATGGAGATGATCTCTCGGACGGTGCTGACCCCGCCTCCGGCTCCGCCCCCGGAGCTCTCTGCACCGCCACGCTTCCCGAACGTGATGGACAGATGGGTGAGCTGCTCCGACTGAATGCTGGCCGAGCACGTCAGCATTAACTCTGCCCCCTCCGGCACCGGCTGGCCGGTGAGAGAGCGGGAGTAGCTGATCTGGAGAGTGTCAGGGATCACTGCGGTCACACAGGGAAGACACAGACAGACAATTACATTACATCAAACTGCTGCAGGAGCCAGATGGGAGGAAAAAATGTGCCAAATGTAATTTCTATTGTCTGTGTGCTGTTTAGACATTTCTATGTTTAGAACACTAAAACAAATCATGAAATAATGTTTGTGAGAGTGACTCTGAGCCTTTTACCACCATTGGCTTTGGGCTCTGGAGAAAGGAGGATTAGCAGGCTGGTATGAAGATAACACGCTCAGCTGCAAAACCAAGACTTGGCATCCTATAAACATAAACTCAGCGGTGCACAAAGAAGATGAGGAATAGAAACAGAGATGGAGTAAAACCACTTCAGTATTTTAAACTTCCTGAGCAAAGAGAGAAAGAAAAACAGAAAGGAAAAAGCAGAGTCCAAACTCCAGATGGTAACTATAAATAAAATCTTAGAATGTGGAATCGTCATGCACCAAACACATAGTACAATTCATCATAGAAAAATGTCGTCCATCTGGCTGATACAGTGCAGAGTTGCTGATAAAGTCTTCTCTTATGATAAACCCCGTGACAGAAAACGAACATGTCACAACTAAACCATGACTGTGGGAGTCACAGCGAGGCCTGGGGATCGTCTGACATTATGTGATAGTAGCTGGTGATACAGTACAATACAAGGGTCTTACTTACACTAAAACGACGCCTTGCTTTAAGAAACGTTATCACAGCTGAAGCCACTGATCTCAAATTAAGTTAAAAGTCTAAACACAGGCAGCTGCGAAAAAAACTGTGCCTGTTTGAGCACGTTTTACTATTTTATCCATCCATTTTTACTTAGGGTTAACCCCTAACCCTATTTTAAGGATTTTTATGTACTTTGGTCACTTTAGTTTTTCAAAAACAACAATGAACCTCTCTGACTAACAGGTATGATATGTCTTATTACTCTGTGTCAAACAGCTGCTTCCTACAAGCTATTAAAACACATCTGTGAGCCACAGCGTTGCACTGGGTGACACTTTCCTTCATTAAAATCATGGACACTGTCGTTATTGAGTCTATCCCACATACACTTTATTGCTGCAGTAAATACGTCCTAATGCATCACAGCCTCAGCAGGAACCAGTGGGCTTGAAGCTGAGAGCCACAGACAGGTTTAAGTGCTGTCATACAGACTAACACATTGTTTTCTGTCAGTGACAGATGTACAGAAAATCCACAGCCCTGACATTTGCTTAACTTGTTTACCTCACCTTTGACAGTCACAGTGCCGCTGTAGTTCCCCTGGTAGGTGCTGTCCGTGCTGGGTGTGTAGCACTCGTACTTTCCCTGATCTTCAGCCCTGAGTCTCTGGATCACCAGCCGGACCTTGTCCCCAGAGTCCCTCTCTATCCTCACCTCCCCGTTCTTCACCCGGGCCTGGAACGGAGCGTAAGGGAAACCCTTGTCCCTGGTGGACACCACTCCCATCTGCCTGCCACCAGCATTATCCCTGTACAGGAACCACTCAAATTCCTGCGTGCGCGGGCCTTCGTATCCTGACACGGTGCAGGGCAGGGAGAGGGGGAACCCAGCCACGCGGTAGAGGGGTCCAGCGGGAAGAGTTACGTCACGACACACGGCACACTGGAGCACTGTGAGAGAAAAATACAGAGCATGAAAGACGTGAAGAGCGGAAGAGATTGGAAATGGTAACAATGTCAGTTTGTGTGGGTCAGAGTTTTGCCTCGCAGCATGTTTGGTACATGGACTCAACAATCAATATCCTGAGCTGATGACTGACTAACAGGGAATCAATACATTAAATAGCTGTGGAGAAAAGCACCAGGGCTGGGGCTGGGCCAGTTTCCGCTGAGTGCAATGACATGTTTAATAAATGAATACAATCATCTCTGAGGACTTTTTCACTCCCTCTTTAATTATTTGTATGGATTAAGGAACAGTCACAAAAACAAAAACAAAAACACACACATATACAAACGTAGAAAACAAAAGGTCATTGTCTGGGTCGCACTGCAGTGAGCTGAACCTGATATCCTCTGCAAATCACACTGAAACTGAGTGAAAAGTCTCCTGAAGCGCCTCAGGGCTGATACCAGTCAGACTCCAGGTTGGAGCGTCACTGTATCTCAGGCTCCATAACACACGTCCCCTCACTTCTCTGAAATGGTTTTGGGCTCAGACCAACCTGGAGAAACCCTCAGGTACTGAAACCTCTCATTTTATTTCGAGCCTGATGATGTAGTTCCTGATGTTTGTTTGGGTTGTTGTCTGCAGATGAAAGTCTGATGCAGCATTTTGTTTAATCATTTCTAAATAAATCATGTGCTGTTGTTGTTTTTAATTAAAAAGAGACAATGAAACTGACATGTTTTAACAAAGGACTGATGCTTGTGATTTAACTTTAACAGTGCTCTTACTCCAAACTATAGAAGCTCTTTACATTAAAAACACAACGTGGTTCAACTGGAACTTAATTAAAACAAACAAATTCAAAGCAAACACTAACCAGTAACCAGCAAGTGAGAGTTAAAACAATCTTTTAACCATTATCACAATAAAATGTAAGAAAAGATTTTGAGGACAGCAGACATCTCTAATGTCGGCTGAATCCTTTGGTTGATTTTAATCTGAGGAATAACTTCATCATCTCCAAATGCAAATGAGAGGAGTCTCCCCAGTCACCAAACACACACACCCACAAAACTGACACTGAGCTGAACAAAGGAGCTTCTCCAACTACCCCACCCGCTGACTTCACCTAAAACTGATAACTACTCGAACAACTAGAAATACTAGACAGGTTCGTTTTGACACTCCCTGTCTGTGTGTGTGTGTGTGTGTGTGTGTGTGTGTGTGTCAGGCCTAAAAACAAATGGAGCGTTCTCACAGGCCGAGCCGTGGCCCGATAACGACACGCCCATAGATAATGACATGGGAGACTAGAGGGAGGCTTAAGCGGATCAAGTCCTAATTAACATTGGGCTCGGACTGATAGGGCAGGGGGACACAGCAGCTTCGTCACAATGCTCAATACTGTCTGGATTAGACGCTGAGCGATGAGGGGGGGCCGACAAAGACAAATACATGATGGACCATCACACAGTTCTGTCCCAGAGACCCCCGTCTGTTTGGGTATTAGATAAGGTTCATATAATTATTAACGCAGTGAGCAGGGGATTAGAAACCCATACACATTCTGTCCTGTCAGGACTGTACCATTAAAATAAGCTCAAGAATGTGAAGTACAATGTTAATAAAACAGGACAAGCTCCTGTTAGCAAAACAATAACATCAGTTTCTGTAGAACTAGGTTGTGTATCCTGTGTTTATCTGAAAAGAAATGCTTATTTCAAACTTTTAAGCACCTCAGGTTGGATTATTTTCCTAATCGTGGCCACTCAAGATTCAAAACTTTATTGATGTGAATCTGCGCTCACATGAAACAAATCGAGCAAACTTGGAGGACGCAGTATGACCACACTGAAGAGATAAAACAGGTGGTAAACACATAACGAATGAGGTAAAACCAGTGCTCTGTAGAATAAATACAGTGTTTACAGGTAAATAAAGAAATACCATCACAGTGCCCTGACCTGACCTGACAAACACCTGTCTCTGTGTCACATCAGGCTCAGCATCCATCAAACAATAAACAGTCATATTTGTTTGATAGTGAACTGCCCCATCAGTCACAGCTGCTGTGGGTTGGAGGTAATAAAATGCAGACCACAGGAATGTGAGAGGTGCTGATAACTGCCCCGGTGGATGAACGGGCTCTGCACAGCGGGTAAAAGACGGCAGGAGAATAATAAGACGCTGTAAATGATGCCTAAGTGAGCAGTGTGAGTGGTGGGCATGAAGGAGAACAATCAGGCAAATGCATGTCGGTGTGACAGATGGCGAGGCGGTTTATTTTCTGATCACTGTGCGCACAGAGAGCAGGTACAACACAGACGCTGCTGCACTCACCCCAGTGTACAAACAAGAATAATGCAGTTTGCACCGAAGCCATCATGGTCCTCATCTCCCCCCTGATGTCCAGATGGATTATGTTGAGTCAGATTTCTCTCTCCGTGTTCCTCTGCTCGTCTACCGCCGATCATAGTTCACATCCCGCCGCGGAGAGCGACTGTCTTCAGGGGAAACGACACACATGATCGGATTAATATTAGTATTGTAGTAATGTAACAATGTAGCAGAGATGAGTCAGAGAGGAGAGTTAGCGCCATCAGCTAACTGCAGAGGCGGAGGAATATTAGTCCAAGAATCAACGTGCAAAGCTGCAAATCTAATCACCTTGTGTTTCATGCACCGCCGCATCTCCGTCAGAGCACCGACTGGTCCATTATATCCCCCCGGTTCGCTTTTAGATTAAACCGCCTCGACAGGCACGCCGTCCGGTCCAGTCATGGAGCGGCTGGCATCACAGGGGGTGAGGGTTAGGGTGTGTGTGTGTGTGTGTGTGAGTGTGAGGAGGAGGAGGAGGAGGGGGAGTGGTTGGTAACAACAATGGGAGGAGCATTTTCAAAAAACGGCTCTGGGAAAAAGAAGTTACGCTGGTGCCATTGGTCAAGAAAAGGACGATGGCATTTTGATCCAATGAGAATGGAGGATGTTGAGAAGAGGGTCAAACAACGTCAGACCGCAGGGGGGCGCCAGAGAAGAACATATGGAGTCAGGTGGTTAATAATTAGTGAGAGGTAAAGAAGCAGGAAGTAGGTTACTGAGGTTATTTACTCAAAATACTCCAAGAGAAGTCAAACCCACAGAAGTAACATCAGCTAAATGTACTTCAAGTATCAAAAGTAAAAGTACTTTCTCCCCCTGTGGCTGATATATCATCAAATCATTACAGGATGAGATTATTAATATTGATGGATTCATTTCTAGCTAGTACTTTACTGTTATTTACTCCTGTAAATTCAGGAGATACTGGTTGAGCAGAAAAGAGTCAAATGACTCCAAAACGAGAACTAATGTATTTCCTGCACTTTCAGGCTTTTGGTTTTCAGCCCACGACACAATCAGCCTAATTAATGCACCTGAGCAATCAGCCGACACACCTGTTATTAATTCCCTGTTGTTTCCTGACACCTCCACCTGCTGCTGCTGCTGATGAAAAACCAGTGTGAAGCTGCAGCAACGTCTCCATCCTCCTCAGGTCTGCAGATAAAATGAGAATCAAAACTTTTTAATCAATATCCATTCACCATTTCACTATGCATGACAAGAGACAAAATTACATTTAAATTTTCATGTTTAAAAATTGCCATGTCAACCTGATACAGAGGAAGCAGGGCTCGTAGTGAGCTGCTTCAAAATAAAGGCACAGAAGTCTGTTTTTAAAAATACTAAGCCAGCCTTTCTTTGGGCTTAATAAAAGCTGACACACACAAACATCAGAAATAAAGGTATAAACTCAGTCACCCTCTTTAATGGAGCTGCTGGTTCAGTTTTGTTTCTGTCCTGAGCAGGTACAGGTGTGAGCGGCCTCTCAATGGGCTCGTTACTGAAACCAAAAACAGGTTTGGAAATTACAGAGGTGAGAGAAATAGTCTAACCACCATGAATTTACAGCTGCACAGTGTGTTCTCTACAGTACAGATTACACACTGTGTTGGACTTCTGCTTGTCTATACTGCTGACATGTGATACGTTCACGTGACACCAGTATAGGAGGATATTTCTAGAGCGCCCATGGGAAATACGCTTTTAACAAACACACAGCTTTTATCCTGTGTCTGTTGATGCGTAGTTGTGCTTGTTGCACAACACGCCTCTTTGACAGTTTGACATGTCCCAGCAGGAGAAACACAGGTGTAAACAATAAAATTAATGATGCCTGAAGTCCAAATCCAATTCCCTGGTCCTGGTATTGTGAAATCTGGTAAAGCCACGACACCTGAGCGGAACAGACACCTGTGCTTTCCCCACTACAACAACTCAAAATATCTGCTGCGGGAAAAAATCTATTGCTCAGTTATTTCTGTGTTGCATGTATTATTTTGAAGAATTAGAAGATTTGTGTTTTTTTTTAATATGCTGTCATGAATTGTGTTTCTGTGCACATATCTAGTGAGTCAGGGAGCGTTATATTCAACCACAAGATGGCGACATTCAATTACCATACAGAGCGCTCCAAGCATTTACATCATGTACAGGGACTGTGAAGGTGCCACAGAGAAAACTCCAAAATAATGAAAAAATAAATGGGAATTTTACCAGAAACCTAAATGAATTGACAGGTTTGTTTTCTGTCCATTAGGTAGATGACTGTTTGTACTCATATTGATATCCAACTCCCATTATTTTTAGTTCTTAGTTCCTAAGACCTGAATCATGCGCATGTGAGGTTTTTGCAACAACAACTTTCATGAGCTGACAGTGATGTAAAACAGTGATAAAACCCAGCTAACATTTCTGTGGCCTGCAGAAGCAGCGCTGCTTTATTCCCGCCTTCTCTGCCTCTTCTTTGTATTTCCCCCCAAAGGAAGAGCAATAAATGAGTCTAATCAGTTATTCAACTATTTTTCCACACTTGAAGTGGAGTCAGGGGGAATATTAAAGCACAGGGGAGACAAATGGAGCGACATCACAGCCGAGTCAGGCAGGATATGGTCCTATATGTGGTTATGAGTGTAATGTATGTGGGATGTTCATTAGTGGACAGGGCCACTCAGATGCCTCGCTCTCTAAGGAGGATTTATGCCATCAGAGCACACCTCATTAGTGGTACCAGTGGTCCCCCAGCCTGTCTAGTTTCCTTTCCTTTCCCCTTTCCTTTCCCTTCCCTCCTCTCTCCTCTCTCCTCGCTTTAGGCTACATGGAAACATGGATGACTTCACAGTGTGGCTCGACAGCGAGAGAGGGGAAGTCATTTGGGTATTCTGGGTTAACAAGGCGGCAAGCAGGATATGCAGACTTCAGCAGGAGCCTACACCAGCGCTGAGGGATGGCACTCATGCAGAGTAAACTTCCTCAGTCGTATGGCTTCCAATGTATCGCAGTTTTTAACCGAGTTGGACAGTTAGAGCATGATGTAGTCTGAGCCACATCCAGGGAAATAAACCCTCAGAAGGCTGCATTGATCTGCCACAGTTTGCCGTGTGTATATGTCTGTGTATTATCCCAAAATCCCAAACTCCTTGCTATTCAAGTTTGTATTCTCTAGCTGTTTAACTCTGCTTTAATGACTTGTAGTGCTTATCAAATGTCAAGTATCAGTTTTTACTTCCAGACAGTGGTGGAGAGCGACTCCTTATATTTACTCAAGAGCTTAAGTGCTTTACTTTCCATTTTATCCTGCGCTACACTTAAACTCCAGAGACAGCTGTAATTCCACTCCACAACATTAAGTTATCAACTGTGATTAAATTTAAAACTGATTTAAAAGCGTTTTTAAAATGATAAACTCTTATACACTAGTATATAACATAATGTAGTCAAAATTAGCTTCAACACAACAAACATTAAAATTCTGTTTACGTAATACATCAGTAATCATAATCAAATAATAAATCTTTCACATTATATACAGTCATATCTTGAAGGTGCTATATTAGTTTTTGCTGTCGCTCCATAGCTGCTGTTAGCATTAACAGGTGTGAGTTCAGCATTAAACTTCATTCCTTTACTCACTCAGATCTGTCTCCTGCAGTGGTGGAGAGCAACGCTAATGTCAAGGCTTGTTTTTCTTTTGTTCCTCTCACCTCTTTTCTTCTACTGAAGTTAGCATGCTAACCAGCTAGCCTCTGCCAATCCCAAGTCATAATACCATCTGGGGGCAGCAGACCAGTTCAGAAGACAACATCTAACATTATCACCTAATGACGTTAATGCAGCAAATGTTTTAGCAAAAATTCACAACTACACACCCAGCAGCTTTAAAATGGAGATGTGTTTTTGGCAAACGTCAGTCCAGTGTTCACTGTCTTTTTAGCTCTGTCTGGAAAATATGTCTCTCTAGCTTTACAGTTGTTTGGCTTTGTTCATCTGCACAATTCAGGGCCCTGAAATGAGTCAGGTGATAATTCTCTGTGGGTTCATCACTGTTGTGTGACACCTCTCATATTATACATTTAATATAAAAGGTAGATTAGTGCAGCTTTAATAAAGGATTGAAATACTTCCTCCACCACAGGAACATACTTCTGCTCCAGGATGAGCACCTTCTTTCCAGTTTCCATATTCCTTCTCCCTCTCACCTTCCTCTTTGTGCACTCACTCCCACTCTGTCTCTTTTAAGGCCACTACAGACTAAACTGTGACCTACTGGAGACTGTCTCTAATTACTTTGTGCTTCAGTCCCTACAGCTAGGCAAACACCCCTGTCATCGCAGGGACCTCACCATGACTGTCAGAGAGGATCCTCTCACTGTGTGTGGCATTGGTTCAGACTCCAGGTCAGCTACATACATAGGTTGGCACCTCTTGTTCATTCATTTTGCTCATCTTGCTCTGAAATTATTTTCATTGGCACAGCCGGGCTAAGTTTCTGTCTCTTGGTGTTTGTTTCTTTCTCCACATCACCATCCTCTCACCATTTCTCACGTCCACCTTGGTGTAAATACCTCCTCGGTTTATTTCTCTCACATATATAGATCCGGGGCCTAGAAACACATCCTGGTAACTGACTATAGCTCATCCCTCCACAAGTCCAGCACATGTACACATGTACTATATATGGGCTCCATTTGTTCTCCACGCCTGTCAGCAGTTATATCACCATGCTGTCTCAGTCTCACCGCTACAGGGGACACACACTCAGCCAGCAGTGGTGGTGGAGGGACCACTGCTAGACAAAACAAAGAGAGGGAGAAGGGACATGTACAGCTAATTTACTGCTGACAGGATATTAATAACTTTCTCTCAAAGGGTCTTTGGTTTTGTAGGTTTCCTCTCCTTATTACAGAATGCAATAACAATGTTTAGCTAAGCTTTTGACCGCATCGTTTGACTTCTTTTGGTCACTGTCTTGGACTGGAAATGTGTGAGACTCATCAGTCCGTTTTTGTTTTTTTTGGAACAGAGGGCTTTTCAGTAACACATATATAGCATGCCACTGGGTAAAACCAGATGTCATGTTGCCCCTTGATGAACTGTGTTTTTTGTTCAGCTACATGATGAACATAAAACATACGTACATGTGAACTCAGCTAAAGCCATTTACATTTTAGTATCATCTATTTACCCGACAGGGTGTTTTTCAGTTTGGGTACAATAATGAATTAAACAGAAGCATGTATCCCCAAAAACAGCTTCTTCTAAGTGTGTGTGTGTTTGTGTGTGAGGTGGACTTCACTGGCTCCTGGCAGCTGTGCAGTGTAAAATGTTAGAAGTGGTCTCCCATGGTGTAATTGGCGTGGACTGGAGGATAGTTTCAGCTTGCTGCCACGCCACAGGCCGGCACATACAGACAAACAGAGAGTCTAATGGGCGATTTGGTGGACATGGGAGACAGACGGAGAGGAGAGGAGAGGAGGAGAGATGGGAGGGCAGGAGGAGGCCAAAAGAGGAGAGGGAAGGTCTACAAGGGGGAATTGGAAACATATGCAGTGGTCTGACTGCTGGTCTTCCCCCCTCTGCCTCATCCAGACAACCACATACAACAAAGACGGGAGATGGGCCAGAAGTGGTGTGAGGCAGTGAGCGAAGGTGATGATACATGCACAGTGACTGGCACTGTTATAGAGGAAAGCTGGAAACCAGCAAACGCTAAACAAACGCAGATGACACAGTGTGCTACGAGTGATATGAAAAAGAAAGAATAACTGTAAGCAAACAAAACCAAATAATGATGTTGTATAAAAGGGAGGGAATAATAGTTGTTAGTAATTGTAATTAGACCTCTGAAAGGTTCATTCTGACTGTGAAACATTCTTTTAAACATCTGTCACACATCCACAGATTGCCTTCTCCTTTTTAGAGGGCAGATATGACAACTGATGCCACTGCATTCTTCAGCTGTAGCTAATTAATTTGATGAGTTGGCCAAATTACAAAATGAAGCTCTTGGCTGTTGTTGTTGTTTTTTTCTTTCTTTCTTTTTTTATGTGCTCTGCATGCTGATGTCTGTACCACGTCTGTGCGCTCTGCCAAAGATGGTTCCCTAAAGAAAGACACACCAGACCGGACTGCGTGTCTTTGTTGCCCAAAACCAAACCGACAGAACGGCGAGTCAAAAGGTCTTTCTCTTGGGCAACAACCCAACCACAGCTAAGAGTGAAAATGACACATCGCATTTTGATTTGGTTTGTTCACAACTTATCATTCCAGGCATAGTTATGGTGAACAGGCACTGGACAGCATCGGTGGCAACTAGTTAGACAGAAGTGAAACGTTACTGACAGACAATGACTGGAATCTTCACGTTTTTACACTGTAATACCAATATTTTATTTTATTAGTGGTAAAAACAGACAGCTGTCAACAGTATAATTTAGTGGCTGTCAGATATGAAGACTATGGTTGTTTACACTGTAGAATACCAGCACTTACTTGCCAGGTTCATTTATAAAATACTGTAGATAGTATTTGATTTTTCACTTTGGAATTTTATTTGACAAAACTATTATTGATCAATTCTTATACATTTACTATTTGACTTATTATTAGATTCCTGTTTTATAGGATTTAGTCTGTTGATTTTGTTTGGATGTTATGAAATATATTAACTCAGAAATTAAATATCAGTGTGTCACTGATATTTGTAGCTGTAGTTTGGAGGATTATTTAATGTTTATAGGTTAAGAAGTAACGCAGGAAATAAGACACACTTTAATAACATGGATTAAAGTAGTAGAAAGACAGTTAGTGTTAAAGCCACAATCTGCAGCTCATGTACTGAACAAGCACATATGGTCTGTATTCAGCTGTGGACGACAAAACAGCAAAACAACCTGTCTCTTATTATTTTATAATATAAGAAATGTTGGACATGTATTACTGGAAACTCCCCACCGTTCTCCTCCTGACGAGACTTTGATTGAGACTAAGCATAAAGTTACACACCTGTCGAGTCAATATGAGCCTGTCTGTGTCTTCTGTTCAATATGTGATTCTACTTCATGTTTATATGTACAGCTGTATTTTTAAGGAGTATTTTGAGCACATTACAGATTTTAAGACTGGGTGAATCTCAACTATAAAAATCATGAAATGTACAAACAAATAACAGAGACTCATCTGAACAAGTAAAGTTCTTCCATAAAGTAAAACTACTTTTTCTAATTGAAATGATTTAATTGTTAAATAATCAGAATGAAATCATTTGTTGCCCTGTTCCTTTATTTATCTGTTCTTATTCACTCCCTTATTTCTCTCACTTCTCTGGCAGCTTGTATCTAAATAATATATTGACCATCTTTGTACCATCTTCTCACTGGTTTCCTGTAAAGTTTAGAAGTAATTGTTGAATTTTAATGACCAAAAAACCCAGTTACCATCTGGAACAGAATCAAAAGTGGTTCCTTTGTACCACTGACTTTGTGAATTCATGTAAATTATTGTGGCATTTTTCTTGCTTCACAACAGTAAAACAGAACCGAGGGCGGAAACGATAAATTATTCATGTATGCTTAAGCAACATTATGCCAATGTGTGTGTGTGTGTTTACGAGCACATGTGCATAAATTTAACACAAGTTGCACACCTGTGTGGAGCTGCTGCCTTCACGTGTGCATGCAGCTTGATGCACTTGCACAAGTGTGGCCGGAGTGTGCCTGAGTGCGTGCAGTGATTAAAGTCAGGGTCCACAGAGAGAGAGAGAGAGAGAGAGTGTATGTATCATCAGTGCGGTGATGGTGGTGGTGGTTACAGAGGGGGAGGTGGGGGGGTCGGACACAGAGAGACAGACGCCAGCCTCGGTTTGGAGCTGAGCCTGAGGAGGGACTGTGGCTGACAGAGAGCGGAGGGACCGGGGAACGAGGGAGAGGAGGATGAGGAGAGAATTTGGGGATTGAAACGCTGAAATAAAGATGAATTATGGAGGACAGGAGGAAGCTGCGTTGGCAACGAATGAGCTGAAAGAGCGGAAAGAGGCAGCGGCAGAAAGGAGAGAGATGTGTTACATGAGAATACTAAAAGTGTGGGGAGGCTGGGGGAAGGAGGAAGGAAGGAGGAGAAAAAGGAAAGAGGAGAACAAGAAGGAAGGGGGGAGAGGCTGTGTCGTACGAGCTTGCCGCTGGAGGGATGCCGAGGCTGGGGAGGGGGGGTGAGGAAGAAGAGGGGGAGGAGGAGGAAAGGGGGGGAGAGGGGGCTCATTAACCAGTGCGAGATTGGAGCCTCAGTGGCTTGCTCGCATTCAACCACACTCGGCCTTTGATGAGGGCTGGATCCTCAAGCTCAATCAGTCCCACATGAGTCCAACTGAGAGGGAGACGGAGAGGCCAGAGAGACTGAGAGAGGGAGACAGAGGGGGTGGTAAAGGGGATGGAGAGAGGGAGCCGAGGGAGGGATGGAAGACAGGAAAAGAGACAGGAAACGGTAGATGTATAGAACAGGAGGGAGTGAAGGAGGAGTGACAGCCCAGGGGAAAGAAAAGAGCAATAAAGGAAGCTAACGTCAGGATACGGCTAAACGGTCCGCTCACAAAGAGCCACAGAGAACTGGGTTTGGGAGTTTTCCTTTTGAAAAACAAACTACTGTCCGGAATGAAATTGTTTTCTTAATACAAAAATATTTGAGTGGATACATGAGTCATAGAGAGGGAGGATTCATAACAAGAAAACACACAGGGATGTTTGTGACTGTGCATATATTTGCATCACCCAGGACAGCAGCACTGTGGACTGGATGTTTGCACATCTCTCTGTGTCTTTTGCTCGGTGTCAGATAGTGTTTGTTTGCACATTCAATACAAGTTAAACTCTTTAGGTTGATTTAAGTCTAGAAAACTTTTCTTGAGTTATGTCCCATGTTGTGTTTAATGTCTCAGCATGTTTGTGCGCACGTGCACAAATTCGGACACAGCTCAGTGAACTTGCAAATCATTTTGGACAAACAGTGAGACAGAGACTGATTGCTAATACCAGTGCACACTCAGTATCTCCACTAACATCAGATTATTGCAATCACAATGTCAAAATATGGTTAGCTCATTTTCTAACATCACCGAACAAACCAACACCAACTCAAGGTCCACATACTGGTTTTTTCCTCAGCTTTCAGCCATGTCCCACAGTCCTCATCAGAGGATGGAGTCTGCTCAGTTCTCACAGAGACAGTTCGCTGACATGTGAGCTCCACTGATATGATTTCATCCACAGGACTTTTAGGATTTCTTGTTCCTGTTGGTGAAAGTTTATATTTGACCTCGGAGAATGTAGTTTGATAAATCAATGTGCAAACTTCATCCACTGATGATGATGTTCTCTGTATTTGTGGTGTGTTTATTGTCACAAATCTGTTGTGAAATTTGGTGAAAGTGTTTGGAACATTTCTTCATGTTTTGTTATTTGCTTTTCGTGTTGTAATAGGCTACCTGATGTGTATGTGTTTCAGAGCAAGAGGGGTGTGTGTGTGTGTGTGTGTGTGTGTGTGTGTGCCCGATCATGTGACTGCCGTGTGGCATGGCATGACTGCTGTGGATGAATGTGGCAGTATTTAGTGGTTCTCCTGAAGCTCAGGTCTCTCTCTCTCTCTCTGCACCACATCAGCAGCAGAGGGCCACAGGATCATTACCCCATTACCCCGTCTCTTCCAGAGGCAGGGTTAAACTTACTGCCCCATCTGCCTCCTTCCCTCTCCTTTCTTCTACACCGCCTTCTGCAGGAACCAATTAATTGCAGCAGCCATGAGGGTCGCAATTAGTAAGTGTTTAACTGAATCACAACATGTCCCTCTCACTGCTTCTCTCTCCTGCTGTCAGTGGACGTAAACATTGACTTATCTAATGAGAGCCCATTAAGCCGGCTGAAGGAGAAGACGACAGGACGTTAAACTGACGAGGAACGAGCTCATCCCCGAGTGAAAGCACAGGTTTTATATGATGTCCTGCTCCTGTTATGGCAGAGAGCAGAGCAGCAGCAGAGATGTGGTATAAAACTGGATGATGTTATCTGGATGATAACCTAAAGGCTGGATGTAACTCTATACTCCCCAGTTGAATCCCCTCTACCACTTGGCAGACGTATAGAACTGAGGTTGCTTTATTGGTTTCTCTAATTGGTGCCAGTTTCCATTTTCATTTCCAAAAATTACAGCGGCGTAGCGTTCTGTTCATTCTGCCCACATCCATACCGTGTGTGTGTGTGTTAGAGAAGAGAGAGCGACATTGAGAGAGAGAGAAAGAGAGGGGGAGGGTGAAAAAGAAAAACAGAGATAGAGGGAGCTGAGAGACAACTCTGCTGCGCCGCATGTGTAAACGTATGCAGCAACTCTGTGATGACTGTTTGTGCTTTGTTCTGTTTATGTGTGTATAATGAGTCATCAGTGATTGGCCAAGTTGATGTGGTCAGCGATGGAGGCAGAGGGAACACTTTACAGTAAGTGCATCAATGGAAAAGAACCTCTCTGGGAGGGGAGGGGAGGGGTGGTGGGGTATGGGCAAGAGCAGAGGAGCACATCATTCCTCCAAATGTAGGAGTAAATTACACAAAAATACACAAAACTCACCACAGTTGAGCACAAAAGCCACCGTGACGGAGGAGCAGAAAAAAGAATACTTCAGATTTGGATAAACACACGTGCAGGGGCTGCAGGAAAAGTAAACAAGGCAAAGAAATTTCTGGCTGGGACGAGAGCATCAGTGGCGACGGTGAAGCTGAGATGGAGGAAGGTATGACTGCATTAAACTGCGTGTTCCTCAGGGTAACGTGTTGAAGGCAGGTTTAGGGAGGGAAAGGAGGATCAGAGTCACAGTGAGGTCTGGTTTGGAGGGAACACGTAATTACCGCTCGCTATTCAAACATTAGTTCATCACATGATTAATCATAGAGAGCAGCTCAGCTCTGAGAGACAACTGTAAATCAGATGTTTTCAGGTTTCTCTCTCCCTCTCTTACCCACACACACACACACACACACACACACTCTGGGAGGGGCTGAATAAGGGAAGATACACCACTGCCCCGCTGCTACACCCACTACGACCCATTATTCAGCAGCTCTTCCCCGTAAATGTGATAATTATATGCTTGCCCATTCGCAGAACAGCACAAATATACAAACCATGCTGCTCCTGTTTATTCTCCCTGTAATTCCTCCTTTATTTCCTCCAACACGTAGTTAATCCCTTATAAACCAACACAGTTACACCATTAAGCACTTTTCTCTGCGAGCTATTACATGTATCAAGAATATGGAGCTATCATGAAGAGTGAATTTTAACAAAAATATGCTGGTAGGGTACAAACACATATGTGCATCTGGGCTTGCATGCTAATCTGCGGGTGTGTGTTCAAGTATGCAGAGCATGCTTGTGTATGAGTGTGTAAGTGCACGTGCGTGTGCGTGTGTGTGTGTGTGTTTGTGCGTGTGTGCTGGCAGGCCAAAGCACCATTGTGTAGCAGAGACCACAGAGCCTCCCCCCACCCCCCTCCACTCCAACCCACCACAACAAAGAGCAATTAAACACCGCTGCCTTGCCAGCTGAGGAGCCAACCGCCAGCCACACTTCCACAAACAGGCAGATCTGTTTTAAAACCAAAGGGGAGAAGCAATAAAAGCCAACCTACCGAGCACACCCCCCTCCCCTCTCTCTCCCCCACTCCAGTCCCCCCTTTTCTGCTGATTCAAACCAGAAGGTGACTGGCTGGCTTCACCCCATCACTCACTATCACCGTTCAGGCCGCGTTACCGTCACACACTCAGTTTTACATGCAAAACTTAACCCCAGTGCCATGATGTTGTACACATGGTAGCATCAGCGGTACAGTCAACATGATAAGATATGATATCGTGCTCACGCTGCATGACAAAGCCTCCTCCAACACTTCAGCTGTCTCTGTATTACAGGGTTTTAAGATGTTCTTCAGGGTTTGTTGCTGCGCTGTATGTTTCTTTCAATGACAGGCTACTCCTCTACAGGATGCGTACATGGAATTGCTCTGTGTTTGTTTGACCTGCCAGAGATCCTTTTAAGGATTAAAGCCTTTTCTTCACCACATTAAAACAGTGGAAATGGTAGCACATAGCGCACCAGCTCATTTCATGCTCTCATTTTTTGGCGTCAGTCTTTGCCAGGCACCTACTACTGACTGAGCATATTGTCTGTGTTTTGCATAAGTGTACTGTGCCCTATTTGTTTTTACTTCAGATGTTACAGTGGTGGAACTTGTGATCAGATTGTCTGGTACTGGCTACTGTGTACTCCATTACAAGTACAGAAGTACTGTATGGAAAATATACATATAGGTATGAAAAAGGCACTCAGTGTGGTGAAGAATGGCTCCTATCAGTGTTAGTACTACTGATGCTTTAATGTGTGAGCACCTTTTTACTACTGGTTCTGCTTGAGCCACATTATATACTGTGGGCTATTTTAACTTATAGCACTGCATTACATTTTATAAACTCATCAAAAGTCCAAAAGTAAAATCTTGATCTTCAAAGTAACAAATGTAGAGCAACAAAAGCACAATATTTCCTGCAAAGTGTTGTGGAGTTTAACGATAAACTAGCATAAATATTCTAGAAAAGCGCTTGTATAATATGAGTATACTTCTTCACATTACTGTAATGTTGCAGATGCAGTTGATGATTAAATGTCATATATATACAGAAGTCAAGTCTTTGAATTTTTTTTTTTTTTTTGTGAAGTGAAATCGATATGTGGAGACAAATACACAATAAAACACAAAAGAGAGAAAAAGAACATTTTGTTGAAATGCTTTTCAGTTGCTGTGTTTGTCAGTTTTCTTTTATAAACTTTCAGTTTGAAATACACGGCTTTGATGGCCAATTCTCTCTCTATCTTTTTTTCCGCACATTATTTCGTGTCGTCTTTATTCCTCTGTGACCCCAGCAGAGGGCAGGAGTGCAGGAACCTGCCATAAAGCAGCTGTGGATCCTGTCCTGGCCCCGGCCTAGCCCAGCCCACCCTAGCCCGGCTCGGCCTGGGTTCAGCGTGGGCCGCATCGCGGTGTCTCTGGTCAGGCAGCCTGGAGCCCTTGGGCGCTGGCAAGGGGTGCGGGCGTCCGGGAGGGGCCCCCTCAAAAGCCATCTACGAGGGGCCACACCCACACGGCCATTACGGTGGAGGCTGTTCTGGGCTTCTCCCGAGGCCGCCCGCCTGCCATTTTTAGAGCAGCAACAGAGTAGACCACATGCTGTGGCTTCAGGCAAGTGGGGGGAAGGAAGGTTTCTTCTTTATTTTCAGTCAAAGCGCCATGGGCTTTGGGAGAATTTCTACATTTGCACTCCAGTAGTCTTAGTCAGTGTGGAGAAATTGTTTATCTCTTGGATGAAACAGGAAAAAAATCCCATCTTGCTTCCTGATCAAAGTTTTTGACCCAACTTTTGTTCAACAACAGAGCATTTTTCATTCAATAGAAATTAAATTCCACATCCCAGTACCTTTAATCCTTCTGTTTTATTTGTGTGGTTTGGTGTTTCTCCCAATCATAAAAGAATAGATGAACTGAAAGTATTAAACTTAGTTCCAAGATCTTGTGAAATATGTGAAGTTTGGTTGATGCAGTCCTGCACAGTCTCAGTGTTTTTCAGGAGAGTGTGTGGGTGAAGCGTTGGGTGGTCTAAAGGAGAGAAGACGTGAGCTTCCTCTTGCACACATATGGTGCGGCTTGGCCTTTCTGTTTTGATTTTAGGGGTTTTAGGTTATAAGTAATAAAGTCCCCTTTAGGTACGACCTGCTTATTTTACCTACCTATAATGTCATTCTATTTCTGTATCGTACGCCCTACCCACTCCTCTCACCATCTCTGTCAGAACTTGCAGCCTTTTTCCAGTCATACATTCAATCTCTGGACCTTTTGCATCATGTCAGTCGCTGCTTTCGACAGTCCTTGGACCCTGCTTCGAACCACAGCCCCCGTCTTTCTAACCTTGCTTTTGCTCGTCTTCATCCCCTTCTCTCTCTCCTCTCTTCTTGATCAGTATCACCAGGAAGTCCCCACATCAGTCTCCCCTCTGAAAGAGGAAACACAAGTCAAGAACACTTCTCTTCTGCTCCATACAATCACTCAATAGACAGGGACATCTGATACTCTTGGTCACCCTGTCTAGAACACAGAGGCGAACGCGCTCTCCTGACCCACTTGAAGATATTATCCCTCTCCTGCAGCGCAATATGTCTCTCATAAATAAACGATAGTTCCAGTCCTCCAAACCACATCGTTATGGCACTAAGACATCAAATGTAAAGCTCTGAACAATCCTCTGTTAGGAGTAGAGGAGCTAAGAGAGATGGAGGCTTTGTCTTTTGAGTGGCAGACCACAGAGCTGATCTCATGAGAGAGAGAAAAATGCTATACAGAAACAATCAGGGTTATAGTTACTACAGGCCCTCACAATGTGCAAGGTTTTTTTTATATGAGATTCTTTGAGTAAGAACTTTTTAAAATGTAGAAATGATCATTTTAGATGAGCAAAGACAGCTGTTATAAAATTATTTATAGACAAAAAAAAAAAAAAAAACACAAAATAAAGTAAAATTCAGATTATTTCAGTACAATATCCAGGAGGAGAGTTAAATGAAGGAAGTGATTTCCAGGGTGAGGAGACCGGAGGAGACTGCTGGTGGCACACACACACGACACATGGAACAGATCACACGACGCATGGAGTTGGATTTGCCCGTACGAAATAAAATAACCCAAAAAAGAAAACCTCAATTTACTCCCTTTAAAAAACCCTCCCCTCTTTTTGGCAGGGCTCCGCCAAGGAGTAATGAGCTCCCACCCAAACCTCAGCACCAGCTGCTGTCAGGGTCTGGGGGCACTGACTAAATATGTATAAACCAGCACAGGGGGTGAGGTGGGGGAGAGAGGGGAGGGAGGAGGAGCGGGTGGTGGTGGTGGTGGTCTGCCCTGTGGGGTGCAGTACAGTTCAGTACCCTCTGACACCACAGTGTTCAAAGAAATCAATAAGAGTTATCATCTGAGAGATAAAAGCAGCTGACTGATCAGAGGGATCACAGCACGGAAACACACTTCACTGACAACTCATTTCAAAGCATCCAGGCACACACACTCACACACACACACACACACAGGGGGTACAAAATTCATTACATTTTTTACTTTTTAACACAATAAGACAGAGTTGCTTTCAAGTCATTCAGAGCGAGTCTCTGTCAAGTCTTCGGGCTGGGGGACGCCTGAAACCAACGAGTTCATACAGGGTTTATAGCTGCTCCAAAGAGAAGCTGCTCAGACACAATAGTCATTCAAACAGCTTGAATAACACACTTTTCTCCGGACTGTCCTTGAATGTTTTCACGGTGTTAGACTTGTTCATGAGAGAGAACTGTAACCCTCTCTTTCATTTGAATGGAGTCAGTCCAGGTGACGAGGCAGAGTATTTCTAATGCTTACCCTCCAACTACTGTGACAAAAGATAAAATAACTGTCAGCTGATCACTTTCAACAGTAATAAAATCCAGTATAAGAGTATTATAAACTTTTGAGCAGTGTTTTAGATTCTGACCAGCCTTCAGTTTCACAGATCTTCCTTCCTGGTTTGAATTTGCACGCCTCATTGCTGCTTAAACCGACACAGCCCCCTGCACCATTACAACACAGGGCTGTTTCTGGTCAGAGCATCCACTCAGACGCTGTTTGACAATCTGATAAATATCTCATATGAAGCAAACTGGAGGCCTTTAAGTCCTTCAAGCAAATTCAATCAGTCCTTCAGAACCTCATCTCTCAGATCTTATTTGAACATTTTCTTTTTTTTTTGTTAATAATGGCTTTAACTTTATCTGAGACACACAGGTCAAACAATTTGGTGTTGACTCTACAAGCCTGCCTGATTCTGTCTTTATTATTCTTCAGTATTCTGAGATTTTACCAGCTCCAAAAGGAGGAAGTTTTGCTTTCAAGTTTCAAGTCTAATCACGTCTTTAAGGAGTAAAGTCGAGTAGAGCTAAAGCCTGAATTTTTATTTCTGTGACTTCGGTTTGATTTGAGTTGAACATCAAGTATATAGCCAAAAAATAACAACATATTTTTAATACAAATTTCAAGATCAAATCAGTTAAATAAAGAGCCTAGAGTGTTTGGGGCTCTCCATCCACATACATAAAATGTCCTTCATAACTTCTAGTAGAGTTTTCTTTAGATATTAAGGATAACATATGTCAAACCCTGTCACACTGCAACCTGCAGCGTCCAGTCAAAAACACAGCGCTCCTCAAAGTCCCTCTCATTTCACAAAGTATGTATAAAGAGATATTGAAAGAGACTGTCATTGCTGTCATTGCGCCATCCTGAGCAATTGCACGCATGACGCCTGTTGGGGCCATTAGGTGGCCGCAGGTCTCCTCGACAGACAGGGAGATTACAGGCCAGATGTCGACTTGTATACAGCAAGAAGGCGGCGGACTGGGATTTGTTTGGGAGTAGATGGACCTTCTGTGTTTCTAGAGCTGATACTTGCATGTAATACCCTGCATGACAAACAGCACATTCAGCATGTTACACAACATTTGCGATTCCAAAGAGGGGATAATAACTCTGTCATTCTGCGAACAGTAAAAACTATCCGTAGAGGAGAACAATTAATGTCTCCCCAGTGCCATGTGGGATTATTCCTGACATGTGTGGTCACTGAGACATCACAGCGAGACAGGAACGAGCGAGGCTTTGCTGGGGGTGGGGATGTCAGACTGAAATTATGCTGCTCTTTTAGAAACAAGATTCAGAGCAGGAAATGTTACGCTTCATTTCTATTTGCATTTAGTACAAAGGTTCATACACAGAAAAAGCAAAAAATCAAGGATGACTTTCTCCTCGTCGCTTTATGTAATTACCATCATGTCTGGTGACTGAACATGTTCTGTCCACTGGCTGAAATGCAGCCTGTTGGTGGTTGAATTACTCAAAACCACCAACATGCCCCAAAGCAGAGACAGACCACTCACACTGGGCAGGTCATTTTATTAAAAGCATGTTGTCGCTTTTCATGTCTGACTCAAAAAGGCCTAAGTGACTAACATCTGATGCTATAATCAGCAGCATCAACAGCAGCACAAATGAACATGATATGAACGCTGGTAGGTTGTGTAACCCACCGCCCTGTCTCTCTCTCTCTCTTCTCTCTCTCTCTCTGTCTATACATCTCCCTCTTTCTCTCCTCTCCCCCACTTCTCTCGCTCTCTCATTTTCCGTTGACAAGCTCTCTGAATCTTTGACCACACAGCCTGGAAAAATAGCACGGAGTCATGCTGCAAGGCAAGTCTATCCCTGACCCTGATTCCCTCTCACCACATTTCCATCAGCAGCGAAGTAAAACACATCTAATCATTTCAATTTTCCCCCTCCGTCGCAGTATTATTAACATTGTTAATTTTCTGAGGGTTGCAGCCCAGAGGGGAATGTCAAGGGAAATGCATTATGGCGAGATATTCCATTGATCCACCATTACACACAGTTACTCGGTCGCTGTAATGGCCTAATGATACCAAGAGGCCAATTTAAAACCAATGTAGAAAACAGAAGGCTATTCACCCCCCAAAAGAAAGATGCATTAAAAACCAAGCGTGTGATGTCAATGTATAGACATGGCCTAACCTCCACTGAGTCCCACTGCTTTGTCTCATGCTTGTTTGTACTTTTATGCTGTCGTGTTACCACCAAGACGAATTATCTGGCAAAACTTTGACTACTATTTCGAGAAAGATGCCTCCTGGATGAACTTGCTTGTACTTAAGTGCACAGAAGGAGGCTACTGGGAGTACTGCTTGTCTGCAGTGTTTGAAAGACTTCTGTAATTCCCTGCAAGCAGAGCTACTCTACTGATATTTTACGTTTCCTCATAAAAAGAAGTCTAAAATTTTAAACAGTGTATAAGTGGAGATTTATTTTATTTTACTGAGATACTCATTGGAAGTCAAGACATCTTTTGTGTTCAATGTAAAAAATCAGAAACAAAGTCAGGTTCTTTTCTCTTTCTTTTACCATCGACTGTGAGCTGTCCACTTTCTTTTCTTTAACAAGTTGTACACACCTTCAGTACAAATAAACTCTACTACCAAGTATAATATAGTACTGTCGTGCAGTACAAGTATATGTTTCTTGGGTATAAAGATTATTGACAGGTTTTTCTACAAAGCCTTTTTTTATTTAACAAAATAAACCAAACTTTCAAAATGAATTAATGTTTAATTCTTTCTTAACACAAAACATGAGCTTTGCTTAAGTTAAATATAATTTAAAATTATCATTATATTTTCAGTTAATCTGTGTAACACATGATGTGTTGACTGTAATCAGGAAATATCTGATTTAAAAAATCAGTAAACAGGACCAATCACTTGTTGCTATGGAAACACTTTGTAAAGTGTTTGCGATTTAATTTGTCATCAGTTACTTTTGGCCTTCGATGCTTCGTCACCTCTGACCTCTGTTTCCCCTTTCACACACACAACAATAAGCCTCTACCACCAGCAACTCTCACCACCTTCCTCCAGTTCTGTGGTGACAACAACACAATGTAAACCATGTGGCATCGAGGAGCAGCCTCTATCTCTGCTCAGAGGACTCAGAAGGATGCAAGCAAACAAACTGCACACTCACTGCCGTCACTTCAATCAACTCATCACTGGGAGCGGTTTCGTTTTCTATGGAGCAGAGCAACCAGAAGACGTTTCGCCAAAGTGAAACAGCTTGACTACAAAGTTTGCACGGAAAAGTTGACCACTGCTGAACATGATGGAGACAGTCTATGTTGGAGACAGTCTTATTGCTTCCTGTTTTCTACCAAAGTGAAATATTCCCTGAAAAAAAGAGAAGAATTCTCTCAGTAACCTTATAATTGTGATCTGGTGACTGGTAAATAGTCTGCAAGCACTAACAGGACTACAACATGTTGAACATGCTCACCTACAGGACATGACTGTATACAATATCTGTAATCAAGATGTCTTAGGATTTACTTTGCTTATCAGTTTTGCTTTTTAATTTTTGACTTTTTGAAGCGGCAGTGTCGGGAAGGGAAGAGTAAACAAGGCTGCAACAGAACCACAAAGAAAAAATGTCCACACTTAGACAAAAGAAGAAGCTCGTCAGACACAGGTCCAATGTTTTCCATTTACACAGCTCAGTAACTGTCAAACACACTGATCAGTTCAAAGCCAGAGTATTGGTATATCTGCTTAATGTAGGTCTCAGCTCTGAGACACCCTTTCTGATGTGTGTCACTGATTACCTAGTCTTTCTGCGAATCATGAACTTAATATAAACAGGACTTGTTAATGCAGTAATCACATGCCACTGTCTGCGTTCAAACGACTCGGGCTAATGAGTTATACTACAGAAACCTGCAGCTACTAATACATGTGATAGCTGTCATATGGACAATAACTATCCATACTAAACATGTAATCAGCCCTGGGGAACATAATGGTGCCCACCCAACGCCCCAAGGTTCATCAATCCTGCAGTGCCAACTGTACGTACCCAAAAATCTAAACCACACAGGGCAGAAAATAGTAAATAGAGCAGAGAAAGCTTTTTGAAGAGGCTGTTAAGAGCTTAACGCATTCTCTAATTATAGATCTCACTTGCTCTCTTTTGAAGAGAACTGTAAATGGGAACACGCCAAAGTTTTAGATTACAACAAGTCTTATAAAAATGAGGAAAAGCAGCCCACTGTGGACCACTTTTAGCTAATGTAGGAGCTCGTTTACCTCCCCTCTCATTTCACTTAAATGTAAAACATAAAGCATTAATGAACACTAAGAAGAAAAGGAACACTTCACTTAAAGACTCGCACCAGTAACAGAACATGTGTCAAATGAGAGGGGAAGGAAATGCCTCAGAAAGTGTGAAAAGATTGCCACGTACAGCACACGTAGCACATGACACGGTATGGTACGCCCAGGAGACATTATTGATTATTTATCTTATAGATTTCAATAAACAGATACACAGCAGGTGTTGTCATCGTCGGCCTCCTGAGACACTTTGCCCTGAGTTTGAGGTGAGGTTTATAGGTTTATATGAGTTGTGAGTTCGCTCCTGCAGGAGTGTGTGACAGTGTAAACTATTGCATGTAGCAGCCTTTGTTCTTCTACTCACACCCCTTCTGGAATAAAAAAATAAAGCAATGAAGGTCAGTTGGAGAACAGACTGCCAAATATAGCCGCTGTGTTCATGTGAGGGCCAGACTCTCCAGAACGACAAGCCCAGCTCTGACCATGCCCTGTAATTGAGGAGAAAATAAGGACAGAAATTATATGTTTATTTTTGACAACAATTTTAATCTTCTGTGCTCTCCTTCAGAAAAACGAGACGCCCACAAAAAGGCACTGAGAATCCGTCTTACTCGAGACTGAAAGTTGAGTTTTTTGAATTTTTCAACCAATAAATGAAATCAATAAAATGTAAACAGCCAAAGAAATCTGAATAACGGTTTAGGATAAAAGCCTTTTCTACTGAGACACAGTTTAAGACCTGAATATAACTGTACTTTAAACTGATGAAATAACAGCAGACATTGCTCATTAAATACTAAATGATATCCAAACATCCTGATTAAGATAGATTAGTCTTTTTTAAATAAAACTTTTCTCAGAATAAAATTTTCAAGATGATACTTTTTTTCTCTCGTGTTGTGATGCTGTTTTTACACCATACATGGACAAATTAACTTAAAGTTAATGATTTGATGGTTGTATTTTAAAAGTAACTGTAAATACACTTGTTTATTTCTGCTATGATGTGTATGAATATTTGTTATATGTCAATATATGCAATAAAAAAGCTGTGTCATCCAGTAAAGAGGAGCACAGCTTTGGTTGGTTTGTGATAGTTCACTGCTGAATTTTGTTTTAAAAATAAAATGAAAAGTTCTCTGTTCGAGTTTCTAATGGATGAATATACAGTTATGATTTTTGTCATGATTTTAAAATTGTTTCCACAGAGTTTAACAGACTGCTGTCATTAGTTTTCATGCATGCAGACGTATGTTAAATTGGTGAAATCAGGTTGATACATATTTTTATATTTTCCTCTGAAAAGGTTCGAACATTAATAATGATTTAGAGTAGAGAGATATTTGGACGCTGCAGAAACGTCTTTGGCAGGACTTTCTGCTGCAGCCTTCATCCTTCATTTCTTCCTCTGTTTTATCATCGGCGTCTGTCTTGAGGAAACAATCCTGCGAGTCTTTCCCCCTCGTCAATCCGCCGTATGAGTTCATTTTATTTGATGCGATAATCTCTTCTTTATTTTATTTAATGACTTGATCATTTTCTTCTTCGCCTGTCTCTGTAGTTCAGTCTCTTTAACCATCACAGTTAATGTCTAAAATGGCAGTTAACTGCATTTAAGAATATTGGAAACAGAGAGAGGGTTGAAACCAGAATAATAAAATCTCGGATGGAAACCACAGACTCGGTCAGCTTAATTTTTTTTGATTTATGTGGCGTAGGCCGAGGCTACATGTTCTTTTGTTATTGTTGCTCTCTCAGAGGAGGCCGGGAGAGAGAGCTCTGCCCCACGTTTTATTTACAGCTCTCCTATAGTAATGCGTCTAATGGCATGAATACAATTTACAGTTGATCTTTGTGGAGAAATCCGCTTCGATAATTCTCTGAGAGATGATGTTAAGTGTGTGTCTCTTGCCTCAGACTCCACTGGACTAATCCCAGTGGAAAAAATAATGCCTGCGAAATTGAAATAATGTCCACACGGTGATTGATGAGTAACCCATTCATGCGTTTATCTTGAAAAATGATTCGACACTCTCCGTTTGGGGAGGTGGGATGTCCTCTTTTTTATCCACCAATCTCCGTCCATTTTCCTCCATCTCTGGGTTTTTATTGCTTCTTAGCGAGTCTTCAAAGAGCCTCAGAGCCTGTAATTAGGGGGCGGGCTCCCTGCGCCTCAAAACACTTCCCCGCGTTAGTGCCCAACTTCTTCCAAACTGTCCCGGGACTCCGAGCTGCGCTTCTCCCGCTCTCCTCAGCTTCCTTAGGATTTTGTTTCTCAGGGATGGCCGCATCTATTCTGGAGGTAGGGAATGTAATTGTAAGTAGACTTCGTTTTTTTCTTCTTCCTTCATCCAAACGCAACTTTTAATGATGTGAATATTGTTGAAACTCCAGCTGGAACTTTTTCTGAAGTCGTGTAGTTTAAAGCTGATGTGAGGAAACTTCAGCCCTGGAGTTTAATCTGAAGGTGTTCAGCGTGAAGATAATATGACTGACTGTAAAACTGTGCATTAACAGAATAATGAAAGTGATAATGTGCATTAGTGAAGAAAGATCTGAGGTCTTTGCTAAGTGATTTAAAGTGAAGGTTTAAGGTCGAGCTGCTGACAGAGTTGCTCTGCTCATCTTTTCCTAAGCCTGGGATTTTCCATTTCCTCCAGGCACATTCATCCTAAATCCTAGGACAAACAGATTATTCCACAGATAATCTAACAAAGCGTTATGTCACATGGGCACAAGAAGCTTTACAGTCACCAGCAGTGGATGAAAATGAAGAAGACTGCAGGGACTGTAGGAGCAGAGAGGTCTGTGATCAAACAGTGTTAACCTGAAATCAGAGCAGAAACAACAGGATGCAAAGGGCTGACCTCGGGGCATGTTGTGAGAGAGGGGAGATAACCACTGACCCCCCCTTTGAATGGGAGGTCAGTCTGTGTGGAAGTACTGATGTAAAGTAGAAATACTATAAGAATATACAAGTGATATTTCATTAGTTATATCCACATGTTCAGATGTAACGCCTCTGACATGTTGTGCTGTGGCAGAAGAAAATAAAAGTATCAACATCAAATCATTTTTATATTAAGTTAAGCCTCTTCAGTGGTGTATTTCAGATACACTCGAGAACGTAAAGCTTCATTTTCTAAAGGGGTCAGTGATTCTTGATGTTTACAGGAAATCCCACTGAATGTGATCATAAACACAGACAATGGTTACATCTAAATCTGTAGGAATATAAACAGGATAATGTTGAGACCGTTGTGACACAATGTACCATGAGGTTGTCTGACCATCTTTAATGTTTGACAAGATATCTGTGTCTGTGCAGGGTTTAGATACATGAGTACACAGTGTGTATTTTTGTATGTCGCCGACTGTGGAGACAGGTGGAAAAACTTTAAAACAAACATGAATGTAAATTTAAGAATAGCTCGTAGACAGCGGTTAAAGTGAAACAAAGGAGCGAGGGAATTCTGCCTTTGCTGAGCGGAGCAGAACCTTCACAAGCGTAAACATCCACTGCTTAAAATTGCCCTGACCACTTTGAAAACGGAGAGAGCAGGAAAAGCCAGCGGTGGCAGTCAGACATAAGTTTTTTATTAGAGTTGACACTGACAGAAGCAGCAGCAGCAGCAGCAGCAGCAAGCAGCCATTTCCTGCAGACAGACAGTCTCATTTTCCCCCTTGTCTCCTCCTCCTCAGGAAGACGCACGCTATGGCTCCAGTCCTCTGGCTATGTTAACTGCTACCTGTAACAAGTTTGGCAGCACCAGCCCCGTCAGGGATTCGGCTACACCCGGTAAGACCGGCAGCACCACTCCAGTAAAGAAGCCCTACACCATGACCTCTGACCTTCAGACAGCTAAGAACGGACGGACCGCAGACGGCAGTGGCCTGGCGGACTCCTACACTGGCTCCTTCACCACAGCTGGAGGAGGGGGAGGAGGCGGCGGGCTGCTTACCCCTACTGGAAGCCCCCCTCCTTCAGCCGGAGGCTACACTACAGAATATAATCCTTTCTCCCACTCCTTCCAGACCTCTGTCTCCCAGGACCCGTCTCTTTTAGTGTCCAAGGCCCACGCTACGGCCGACTGCCTCACCAGTGTCTACACCTCACTGGATATGACACACCCTTATGGTTCCTGGTATAAAGCCGGTATCCACCCTGGCATTACTGCTGCCCCTGCTAATGCCACATCCACCTGGTGGGACGTCCACCCCAACTCCAACTGGCTGTCAGCAACGCAGCCCCAGGCGGACGGAGGTCTGCAGGCCTCCCTGCAGCCTGTGGCGCCACAGGCCTCCCTGAGCCCACAGCTGCCAAGCTACAGCACCGACTTTACGCCCCTCAACCCGGCACCTTACCCCTCTGTGGGACTGGGCTCCTCCTCACACCTCCTCCAGCCCTCCCAGCACATGCTGCCCCAGGACATGTACAAGCCCAAGCCTGTGCCAAGTGCAGGGCTGATTGAGAGTCCCATGGGCCTAAAGCCTGCCAGGGGATCAGGGGGCTACAGCGGAGGGGGGACGCCCACTAGGTCCTCATGTGACTGCCCCAACTGCCAGGAGCTGGAGAGGCTGGGAGCCTCCGCCGCATCCCTGAGGAAGAAGCCCGTCCACAGCTGCCACATCCCGGGCTGCGGGAAGGTGTACGGCAAGGCCTCCCACCTCAAAGCCCACCTGCGCTGGCACACCGGAGAGCGGCCCTTTGTTTGCAACTGGCTGTTCTGCGGGAAGCGCTTCACCCGCTCGGACGAACTGGAGAGGCACGTGCGCACCCACACGCGGGAGAAGAAGTTCACCTGTCTACTGTGCAACAAGCGTTTCACGCGCAGCGACCACCTCTCAAAGCACCAGAAGACCCACGCGGATTCTGCGATGCAGGGGAAAGCCGTAGCCGTGGAGGGAGACACGGATCCTCGGAGCGAGGAGACCACGGAGCTCAACACCAGCGCTGTACCCACCAATCCTGTCGCTGACCAAATCACCAACGGAGATGAGAAGACTGGCACGCCTAATGGAGTGGAGAACAGCAGTGGACTGCTGGAGATCTGACTTCTTTAATTCCTCTGTTCAGTACTATTTTGAGACATGGTGGGTTAGTTTTTATGGTGAAGAATCCACCTTTAAATAAAGAAAAAGACAGTATTTTGTTTCAAGGCATACGAAGGACAAAAGACCAAGTTTAAAAAGACTTGATATGATAAATGACTGAGCATGTTGCAGGTAGCAATCACTTCATTTTCTCTGGACCACACACACACATAAGCACACAACATGAGCAAGTCTGCAAACATATACCAATGCACAAATGTATGCAGGCACACACGAATCTGAGCAACCACACCAGGAAATACACAAACACAGATACAGATGCATGTGCACATACACATGAGCAGAGATAACTATGAGCAAATGTGTAAGCATATATAATGCATACATACTGTACATGCAAGTACACACACACACAAGTAAACATGCTCATGCGCACATTTTGTAGCCTACACACATTTTCTGCCTTTCAAATGAGACAAACCACTGGGGAAATTTAATCTGCAAAAGCAGAAGGAAAAGAGCTCTGAAGCCGCAAAAGGAAAGTAGTTTTAGAAGGAGACTTATGGTTAAGATGATGGAGTTGATGGAGCATTGCATGCCTAGAGAAAAATCTGATTTACAGCTGTACTTTGATACTTATTCATTATTCTTGAAACAATCAAAGGACAGTCTTAACTTACTGCTTCTTGTTGCCAAAGACATTTTGATGTAAAAGATTTTTGCATTTCACTTTTGTTTGCTGTTTTCTTCTTACTATGTCTTAATTTAATTTCATATTTACATAAATAATCTAATTTATGTCTTAAATTATACACATTGAAGATTATCTTGCACCATGCAGGAAGTATAATGCCTGGGGAAAAAAAAAACGCAAGATGGTTGAAGCTGGCCAAAAAGAAATTAAAATGCGTTAAATTAATACTTTTTTCTTATTTATTAGTTATAATGTGGAGTCTGGGGCTTTGTTTTTAAAGATTTATTTATAGATCTTGAAGTTAGATGTGCGTGTAAACTATTTCTATATCATCTTTTAATTGTGAAGTCTTCCACACCTGGCAAAGTAATGATTAATAAGGGCATGTCCTTGTTTGTACATACTATATATTTACAACAATATATAGAAATTGTTAGGTGTGTTATTTTTCTACTTTTTTATGTATTTTCTACATTTTGTGTAACTTCCATGATGAAAAAGATGTCTATGTTGCTTCAGTTAAAAGAAACATAAACCCGTGAGCTCAATGTGGTGTTCATAATTTTGCTCGTCATGGTAGAGTTGAACTGCCGGTGTTTGCTGATCTGTTGTGAAATGAGTGTAAAAGATACTGTAAATAGTGATAAAGCATGAAACCTGGCAAAGGTATACATGTTGTAAGAGTTATGGTGTGGAATCATGACTATTTCGGTGCTTTTAAAAGTAAAGAAATTTGAAAAGCATTCCCTCCGCTGCTGTTATTCTTACACAGCCACATTCGAATCTGTCAGCTCGACTCCACACTCGCTCACTGTCGTTCTTTTCATATCTTACTATATTTCCACCTCACCTCGGCCAACCAAATACTTTCATTATCTTCTGCAGCACAAACAAAGCCATCCACTGAAGTGAAGTCTTAACTCCACACAATGACCCCCTTTCAGAGAGCCACTGTAGTTACACTCAAGACAATTACTCCACTCTCCAGCTCGAGAGGGGTAATTACTGAGAGCGATGCTCCAGCCGAGTCAGGAGAGAGGAGGAGAGGGGATTAGGACAGGGGAGCTGTGGTTGTATTGTTTATTGAGGGAGGTGGTCAAACAAAGGACCCCAATTAAGGCAGGATGCAGGACGAAAGACGTGATGAGGAGATACGAAAGAGGAGAAGGAGCCGGGCTGAGTATATTTTACAGTCAGAAAAAAACCCTCCGAGCTGACGTGCTGCTGCCTCTGTACATGGCACTTTCTTGTGTTTGTGCTCGAGTTTGAATCAGGACAAGTGGCACTTGTGTGTCTTCCTGTCAGGTCATTCAGGCTGTACTGCAGACTAATAAAAATACTTGAGGTGGGTGGACTCCCCACTCTGCATTAAAGGAGAGATAGCCTCAGGAAAGACTAAACGAAGCCTACAAAAGATGTGTTCTGCTCTGTAGCAGCGCCAGACAAAGAATTACAACAGGAGTTAATCTTTATGACATGCTAATAAGCATACGGGAAACAGGTGATGTTTTAAAAGACTGATAAGCACATAAAACACATTTAGAGATATGTTACAATCCATCCGCACTTGGACTTATTTAACCAGTCATAAGGAACTAAAATGCATCAGAAACAAAACATTTTCAGAATAAAAGCGAGGATCTTCACGATAGAAGATCAGACCTGTGCAGCTGGAACCCCCCTGAAGCTAGCGACTCTCCTGTTGTAACATTTACACTTCCCTGGCTGCATGGTTCCAATTTAGAGCTTCTAATGAGCTGTAGTTGAGGTCAATTTATATAAAACGTCCCGGGGCCGACTCTGTCATCAGGGACCGACATGTTTATGGTGGTCTGAAGTGGGCGCACGGTCGAGTCCACAACATAAAAGGCAAACAGGGAGAATGGGGTATGGGTAGGGTGTGTCCGGCCAGCGAAGTGAGGGTGGGGGGGTTAAGAAGACGTTCAGTGGCTTTTAAAAACCTCGGCTGCTACTGGGTATTTTCTGCCTTTTTTTAAAATACACTCCCTCAGCAGTGGCGGTGGCCGTACTGTAGCCCTGACTTTATTTTTACTTCTTTTATTTAGAAAGCCAGGAAACATTAAGTGTTGCTTCAAATAAGGTCATAAAAAAGGAAAATATACATGCAGTGACACACAGCGGGAGAAACCGGACAATCTGTTCCATATGGTTTTGCCCACTCGTGCCCCTGCACTCCATTTACAAAATCGAATCACTGCAGGCTTAATGGCACTAAAAAAAGGTTATTCCAGTGGATCCCAGACACACCTGTTAAAGCCATCACACAGCCCATTTCCGACCAAACTAACACAAAGAAGTAATTTTAAAACAGTGACTCGAGCAGTGTTTAGTTAAGTCATGACTTGATGAGTTAGACAAACTTAATGAATTACCCCAGGAAGGTGAAACTTTCAGAGAGACTCAGATTCCAGCTCTTTAAATGAGAGAACCATTCATCATGATGTGTTGAAATAAATGCTAATGAACTTCCTTCTCTTGCTATTATCTGGTCCTAACTGAGTAGTTAAGTAAAACAATGGACTGTGCTCTGACATAGCTACAGGCACAGGCGCCTACAGCTCCCTACCTTGTGTGTGCAGGGCAGGAGGGGGGGGTTGTGGTGGGAGGCATGAGGCAGGACAAAAGCACAGGTGTCCGCAGGTGTGGCTGGGTCTCTGCGGCAGAGAGGGGGGAGAGAGGGAAAAGAATGTCAGCACGCCCAGAGGCTCAGCGGTCAGGCTGTAAGTAAAAACAAGATAAGGTTTTTTTTGGCAAAGGGGAAAAGCAAAGTGACCTGAGTGAACCATAACATGACCTGGAGAGCAGAGGAGGTCAGGCTGAATAAAACAGGGGTTAAAGAGGAAAACATACCAGATAAGAGAGGGCAGAAGGTAAGAAGGTCAAGCTACCTTTCAGATGTATTTTATGTCCCCTTTGCTTATCATTTCAAACCACCGTTTACATGTCAGGAGAGGAAGCAGCGGCATGTTACAAAGAGGCACAAAAGATGTGCCTCAGTCATCAAGTATCCTCTCTTCATTCATGCAGTAAATTCAGGTCACGCTGTGGCAACATGCCTTTGAGTCCAGCTGATGCAACAATGCTGCATCTTGCTGCACTCCATCCTATCTCTCCTCGCCGCGCTGCAGTGTATGAATCATTATTACACTGGTGATGGAGGTTAGACCACCCTCACTTTTGAGAAAAACAAACAGTGGCCTGTGCGCCTTGCATCATCAAACTCAGAGTGCTTCTCATATTTCCAACTCTAATCACACAATGTCACAGCCTTTCCTAGCCCGAGATCTGCCTGCCTTTAAAGTTTAAAGGGAGTCCTCCCTTGTTGCCCAATGCACCAAATGCACCACTAAATGAGGCCATTTTGTTTATAGGAACTGTGGGAGGGTTGTGGGTGACTCTGTGCCCCTTTAAAAAGATAATATCCTTCCCATTTAATGGCCTCCGGATGACAAATTGCTTCCAGGGGAAAATTAAGTTAAGAAAATTGCATGTGTGACACGTAAAGACATATCCACTCTGCTTAAGATGTTTGACATCCATAATTCAATTATACGCAGCAGTAGGTGCAGGGAGGATTTTTGGAGAAACCACATTTGCCCAGGAGTGCATGATGTGATCTCAGGTATTTCTCATCATGTAACATCAATGTAAACTTCTAATTATGATGAATGATTAATTCTACGTACAGATTCAAATTTAGGGAGATGTGTAGTGAAAGCACACACAGTAAAGGTGTCAGGGTTTACTTGATTTTAGCCTCAATGTAAAGTTTGTAAAGTCTCTTGGTAGAAGATTGGAAAAACACTTAGAAAATTGATGGTCCATTATAACCTAATACCCTTACAAATATCTCAAACACCCATAAACTGTTCTTTCCTTTTCAAAATGCTTACTATCTTGACGGTATTCTGACCGACATACAGCCCAAACCATTCCTGTTTGCTTTTTTTTTTTTTTAAGTTCAAGCCACTAAATACTTCCTTGGAACATTTAAAGTGAAGGGATTTAAGAGAGACAGAGAAGAGAAGGGCTGGTGGATATGTACAAAAACACAAAACCCTCAGGAGAAAAAGGTAGAGAAAACACAATCAGAGAGACCTGCCACTAAAAGTACAGCGGTAAGTGAGAAAAGAGAAGGCAGCCAAATAGCAAATGAATCTGGACTGGGATCAACTGAATGAGGAAACTGTAGAAGGAAAAAGAGTCGGGGAGGAAGGAGGGAGAGGAGGGAGAGAGAGACAGTGAGACAGACAGAGAGAGAGAGAGAGTCAGAATGCAGAGAGAGAACTGAGTGATTTGGGTTGGAAGCGGGAGCACGGAGCCAGGGTTGGCAGGGTTTTGGTGGAGGAGTGTGGTGGTTCAGAAGTCCTCCAGCGCGAGGCGCCAGTGTGTCCGGCGGGGGCCCTGACCATGAGCTGCCTCACCCCCCCAGAGCCACGGCCACAAACCCCCTCTCCCCCTTCACCACCAGCACCGCCACCCATCCAACCCAAAACCCACTGGCAGGCAGCGCTTCACTGAAGCTGCTGCTGCTGCTGCTGCATGTTTATTTAATATTCTGAAGAAATTGAAATATCTTTGTGGGCTAACTCACATACATACACAATTACATATCACTCACCCACACACACACACACACACACACACACACACACATACATACATGCACGCATACGTTCACACACATTACCACCACAATATATAAATAAATAAAGTAGAGTAATAACGTTCTCTTGATCTGTGGCCAAGAATAGAGTTGGAGAAAATCTTTTTCAAATGGTGTTTTCAGAAGCGTAGAGGGAGGAGCGTGAATGTCTGACACTGCATGTTGCCTGAGCAGGCAGCATGTCTCAGACTGACTCCCACAGAGGAGAGAGAGGGAGAGAGCATTAACAAAGTGGTTGACAAACAAGAAATAGTTCCCATGTGACAGGAACTGGCCGACTGCGAAAAGTAAAAATATCTAAATTTCATCGTACATGGATGGCGCTGATTCTATGAAAAAGTACACACTTCACATGTTAAGAAATCTAGAGACTGTGAGAGTGTGTGGTCTGTAAATGAGAACATGTATATGAGGTGTTTGTGAAGTGCTAAATGTACAAATGTGGATGCCAGCCTTTTTCTGTAAGTGTGTGTGAGTGTGTGTGTGTGTGTGTGTTGTGTGTATTCACGCTCGAGGGCACACACGCACGCACATCCATAATGAGTCTCTGATCATTACAAAGCAATTCCTTCAGACAGAAATCCCTTAAACAGCCTCGGTTTTGGGCTCCATGCTACCCCCCCTCCTCCCCTCCCCTCTCCTCCCCCCTCTGTCTCCTCTCTCCTCAACAGCCACCAACCACTGCTGCTGCCAAAAATAACACGGGAGCGCCACTCGAACCCGCGCCTCACCACAGCACAGCTTGGCCGCAAGAGAGGGATCAAAACACACACAAAAAAGGAAACACATCATATTGTGGAAGGAGGGAAAAAGAGCATTCATACAGCTCCATGCTTGAAGATATCTACTGATGATTTTGGCAACCAAAGAACCACACATACTAATGCGCCAGGCCAAGACAGGGAAAAGGAAAGTGTGTTTGTGGATGTGTGCGTCTATGTGCACATACGTTTTGGATGAAGTATATTGCAACTGCTAAGACAGCATTCATTTCTGATCTCATTCACTCAGTGATTTAACCGCTAGCTCAATAAAAACACTTACATTATCACGTTATAGGTCAATAAATTAGGGCCTTCAACCGACAAACGAAGGCCCGGCGAACAAGGCAAATTAACGCTGAAAGTATGAATAATGAGTAGGAGGGGTATGCTCTGGTTGCAGATAAATCATGGAGCTTTGATTGTAGGTTTGGGAGTTCAAATGGGAGACAACTTTACTCATTGTCATGGCCAGTTCACTTTGTGTTGCATTTGGCAAAACCTGCTTATCCACACTGACACGCCGATGCCAGTGAATGAAGCCATCAGAATCCAAGCTGCGTTTCAACGCCGGCCAGCGGGGGTTTACGAGCAAACCATCACGGGATTAATTGTGCAGCCACAGAAATAAAGGAAATGATGGAAAGGTGGAAAATGTACTGAAATATTTTATGGAAGTGCTGCTACATTAGTTGGGCAGGAGGTTCTGATCTTGCGGGTACAAAAGATTTTAAGGGTCTGCACAGTTCCTCTGGGTATTCACCAGGGGAAAGGGATTCAAACTAAACAGAGAAACTGGACTTAAATTAGTATTGCTGTCAGTCTGCAGTGTTATTCTGTAATCAATTTCACTGCCATCACTTTTTGTTTGCCTAAAGAATTTCTACCCCACTACATACAACACACACACCTATCTTTAAAGTGTGGTCAGTCCAGGTAGTTTTCAACATGTTATCTGCCAGGCTTTGCTTTTATTTTCTTCTATTTTGTTTTTAAACTGCTCAGCACTATTTTGATTTGGGACTGGTGCTTGAGTGGGAACTTTCTATTTCATTTTTTGTGCTTTTAATCGCTTAATTATATTAATATTGTACTGCCAAAAGTGTTCCCATAATGCACCTTTTATCTTGGTTTAGATGGGTGCTGTATGAGACATAGAGATTCATCTCTGTAGGATTGAGTTGACACACTGTGTACCTGGGTCCAAACCCTCGTACTCAGCTTCACAGTGCTCAGTCTACTAAACTAATTAAATGTCTCCATGTTGGTCCATGGTGGAGATGACAGGTGCCCGGCAACTCAGGGGCCCACAGCCCGGACAGAGAGGCCCGTCAGCCGGGCAGATCAGCAACTGACTGTCGCCCTCTTCTGGTTGACTCCAGTCATAACAAATGACTGCACAGACTTGGTGCAATAAAACTTGTCAAGCACAACAAATACCTTTTTATTGCTGTAACCTACAATTAAGAGCAAACTAAAACAACAACAAAACAAAAAAACAACAACTAGCAGTTCAACTGGTTACCCCACGTAGAAAACACAAACTGTGGGATAATTACTTTCTCTCACGCTGAACAAAACCAAGATTAGCCTACAAAACGAGGCAGAGACAACAAACATTTTCTCCAGTACAACTGACCCTGGTACTTACTTGAATACTTCCGCACTGTGAACACACTGTGTCCGGGGCAGTTTTCTGAGAGCAGCAGTTTGAAGAAAAGTGGCTGCAAAAACAACACCACACTTATTAAGTACGTTTTTTCTGCTGCAACAGTTCCTGTACTAACGTTAAAGATTGAAAACAGTGAAATGGACAATTTACAAGGATAAATGTATTCCCTGTGGTTCTCTGTTTACATTAATGCTAATTTAACCGCACTAGCTAACGGTAGGTAAGTAGCTAGCTGTGTACATTCACTTCGCTACTAACTACTTTTAACTTAACATTTTTACTTTTTTATATTTTGTGAACAGTAATACTTTAGCTCCACCGGCAGATTCACCTGCTTCTGTTGTTGTAAGGAAAATAACCGGCCGGTAGTCGCTGCACATGAGCGCCTGCTCTTGTCTTTTGCCTTTTACTGTCCGCTCTCCGTCGGGGCCTCCCGGCATACAAACCGAACCAACCCGCGGTTTTTCCGGACCAATGAGAGTTCGAGTTCCGCCGGGATACGTCCTACGTCATATCTGTTTTCTGTCGGAGCGGAGGGCGCCTCGTCTGCTCTTCACATGTCGCTGCCCCATCATCTGTCTGGGAAAACACCGTCTAATGAACAGAAAAGCGTCCGTTTTGTTGGGGGGATTTGCCATCCGAAACCGATCGGCTCTGTCTGCGTGAAATAGGGAATGAACGACGAGACAGCATCGGACAGCTGGAAGAGAAACTCCGGGTGCTCCAGGTGAAGCTGCAGCAGAAGCTAAGCTAACATAGCACTGTCCATTAGATCTTTATGTTAGTAGGTTTTCTGGACGGCCTCTAATATTAAACTGCTGCTTATGACTCTTTCTAACAGAAATCAGTCAGTACTCTACTCAGCCAGCTACACAGCGGTGCCACATCTGTATCTGTATGATTGATCAGCGTAACTGCTAATGTCTTAATCACTGATTATGAAATCTATGGAAGCTGGATCCACAGACCTTCACGTGTTATTAGATATCTGTAGCTTAATATGCAGCAGTATTAACAACCTGCAGCAGTGTCCTCAGACCCTTAATCAGATCAACACAGGGGACAAACTGCTCTGACTGTAGATTAATCTGTGTCTCTCAGACAGTGTGGTCCACTTTACAGATGTCAGTGCACAGACCTGCAACTTGTTGCATCCTGCAGATGAAGCCATTAGGATTGTTTCTCTGTGTATATCATATATGTGTGTATAAAAGTATTCATTCTCCTGGGAATCTAGCCTAATGGATGTATTCAGGTTCATATCAGCTGCTGTCAGATATTGTTGGAGAACACAGTGAGGTTCTCTGGATTTGCGGAACCAGGACTTTTGGAGAGGCACAAGTTGGGAGTACTATTCAAACTCCCTTCAGATGTCTCAAAATCTTTTGTAATATAGGTGAGTGACAACAATTTAGCCTTAGAAGAAAAAGGAGAAACAAACACTGGCTGGCCTCATGCCCTCTGACACGCTGCTGTCAACAGTCTGTCTCACGCTTTGGGTTTTCTTTTCTTCAGTATTGAGCAAATGCTGGCTGTGAATCCCGGAAAGACGCCCATCAGTCTGCTGCAGGAGTATGGAACGCGGATAGGCAAGACCCCAGTGTATGACCTGCTGAAGGCCGAGGGACAGGCCCACCAGCCCAACTTCACGTTCCGCGTCTCCGTCGGAGAGATCAGCTGCACCGGCCAAGGGCCCAGCAAGAAGGCAGCCAAGCACAAAGCAGCCGAGGCTGCTCTGAAGATGCTCAAAGGAGGTCTCGGAGGTCCCGCTGGAGTTGGTGTTGGAGTAGACGGGTTTATTGGGGTTGACGTGTCTACTGATGGAGACGGGTTAGTTAGTTTCCTGGCATCAGCTGATGTTAGATAACATCTGTGTGTGCTCTGTGTGTCTAATGGTGTGTCATCTGACTGATGTGTTGAATGTTGCAACACTGAACAAATGCAAACTTGAGATCTGTGTGGTTTCATTACTTCCTCCTCTGAGTTGTTTTATCTCATCTTCTGTGCAGCTCCCAGTCAGAGATGAAGACCTCAGGCAGTTCTCAGCAGTCTGAATGTAACCCTGTGGGGGCTCTGCAGGTGATTAAACAAAGACAACTACTGAAGTCTAACTTTGTTGTTTGACTTTCTTCTAATGCATACTGTCATTGTGTCATCTGTCATCAGTTTATGGCTTCACGCCGTTGTGTTTATCTTTTTATCTTTTAATTAAGAATGTGTCCGTCCTCTCCTCCTCCAGGAGCTGGTGGTGCAGAAAGGATGGCGTTTGCCAGAGTACACGGTCACTCAGGAGTCTGGTCCAGCACATCGCAAAGAGTTCACCATGACCTGCAGAGTCGAGAGATTTGTGGAAATTGGTAAAAATGCGTTATGTTTAATTCCATGAGCGTGTGAGTTGTGTGTCACTTTCCATGTTTGTTTTTTTTGGAAGCCTTTGGAACACTGCTCTCTCGGTGTCTAAAGAAGTCTGACAGGCCATCATTAAGCCAGTAGTCATTATTTGTGCAACATTACTCATAATCTTCAGTTCATCTCTAGGAAGTGGTACGTCCAAGAAGCTAGCCAAGAGAAATGCAGCAGCTAAGATGTTATCGCGTATACACGACGTCCCAGTAGACCTGAGGACCAGCAACGACGCCGACGCAGAGGATGACACGTTCACCATGGTGAGAAACATGATGCAAATATTCTCTGTATCTGGACCTGTGGAAATCCTGTATGGTAAATTATTCAGCACATTGCACAGTTCTGCATAATATGTGACTAAAACCCACCATTTATTATACTGAGTTCTGTTCCCTCTGTACGCAGATGTTATATTTGCATTATAGTGCTTAATAATGTCTGCTACTTCCAGTCGTTTATCCTTCAGATACACACCTGATACCCCATTGCTCATAAATCTCTCTGGCAGATAATAACAGTGTTTATTAACTGCTCTATGAATTTCATCTCTCCTGCTCACGCAGCACATGGGGAACAGAGCCGAGTCGGGCAAAAGCAAAGGCTTCAGCTGCACGTGGGACTCTCTGCGTAACTCTGCCGGAGAGAAGATCCTCCAGCTCCGCAGCCACCCTCTGGGCATGCCCTCCGACTCCAACTTCTGCTCCCTGCTGAGTGACCTGTCTGTCGAGCAGCGCTTTGACGTCAGCTACCTGGATCTAGGTGAGTTTGGAAACGGTAGCGAGGAGTTTTTTCTAGAGGAACCAGTGTCCTGATATCAGGAGGTTAAAACTCCTCAGTGTTGATGTGTTTTCAACCTTCGTGCTCTGTCTTTGTTTCAGAGGAGCGGAGTCTGAGCGGCCTGTGTCAGTGTCTGGTGGAGCTGTCCACGCAGCCAATCACAGTGTGCCACGGCTTTGCGCCGAGCATAGACGCAGCTCGAGCCAACGCAGCCCACAATGCACTGCAGTACCTCAAAATCATGGCCGGAGGGAAGTGACCTTCCTCCTCACAGACTCGAACTTGCCGCTACGCATTGCCAGGATAGTGGACGACGGAGGCACTTTTGCGATGAGTTCAAACACCATGAATTACCTCACATTTGGAAATAGAGACTTTTTCTGTCAGATTTACCCCCGGAGCGCTTTTCCACTCACTTTTCATTTCTAATTGTTGCCAATGAACATTTAGGTGCCCAAAACTCATATATCCTCCTCTCCTCGCCATTTTGCATACTCGTCACAAATTATTTTAAAATGCAATTTCATTATTTTTATTCGTTCTTGCTCGTCATCCATACACAGCGCTGTGTGTTCCTAAAATGTAAAAGTTGACAAAGTCTTTATCTGAAATTTTAAATGGTGCTTTTGTGACGAGCTCCCACATAACTGGAGAAGATACATTTTGGTGCAATGAAAAAGTGCCACAGGTCAAAGAGATTTGTTGAAATTGGACTACTCGCCAACCACGGATGGACATGAAGAAAAAATAACAGCCAAGCTGCTGAATCAAGGAGAAAGAGACTCTGCTGAATAAATATCAGAGGAGAATTATTTTAAAGACTGCCCCTTTTACACATGAGCTCGTATGAATGTGGCTTTTCTTGTATATTCATTTGAAATCCCTGGAACTCAAACTGTCTGTGATGTTCTCAGTGTTTGGCCTTAAAGACTAGAAGTTTGGACGTTTTCATTTTAAAAATCAGTTCAAGATTTCAACCAGTCAAAACTTATTTGATCTGTACTTAACAGACATTTTGAACTCATTAGGTTTATTTGAAATGAACCCTTTCTAATCATGTTACTCTTTGGCATTTACTGACATAGAATCGTGAGGAAGATGAGTCGACTCAGGCGATGGGAAATTATATGAATTGCTCGTAAATGTTTGTAATGTTGCTTCCCCAGGTTGATGACTTTCACATCACTGTAGGAACTCTCAACACGATCATCAGAAGCTTTTTCATTTCTGAACACTATGAGAGAAAATAATCAGATTATGTCTTTTAGTTGTGAGGATGAAAATTCTCTCACAGCATCGAAATTAGTCATCTTCTCTATCACCCTCTGCATTAGGACATGTGTAAATCCATTTACATATTACATATTCTAATGTGGAGTTTCAGTGTTTTTAAGCCCAGTATTACATCATTTATAATCATCATTTTCTTTTCTCTTTTCCGTCAACGTGACTGTGATTCCTGTAATGACATTTGAAAACCGATCACGGTGATTTTCCAGATTATTTTCTCAGACTACCTGTGTCATAAGGTTTCATATCTGTCCATGTACTGCTTTGCACTCTGCTGGTAATAAGTACTGAAAACAGTTTGCACTACTTGAAAAGATAATGTCCTTTGCACAATGCAGCCTGACCACGTTTCTGTACATCAGACACTGCCTGTTCAGTCCAGTCGCTTTGTCTGATGTAACACTGACCTAGTTTCCTCTGAAAAGGCAGAACTGCATCTCATTGTTCTGATTCCTGAAAGGAGGAAGTTTAACAGCTGGTTTTTAGTGAATTTTTTAGGTGCTGACACCGTTGACGTCAACACTGACATTATTAAATTTGAAATAGACTTTGTCATTGTAGAAAATGATGCCCAGTTTTAAAAAAAAGCAACAATGAACTAAAGTGTGAGCTCCATGTGAAATTGACTTTGTTTCCAATAAAACATTTTCTGTAAATTTTACTGTTGTAATAAATTGATCATGCTGTAATTCCAGTGAGACTCACCTTTCTATTTAAATATGAACCACACAGTATTTCATCAAAGCCTCTCAGTGACTTTATTTACAGGATTCTGGGAGTTAACTTAATGCTTTGCATATCCTCAACTTTTCCTAATGGGAGAAAGCTTCCTCAGTCTACAGCCTCTCTTGCTGCGATGCACTTTCCAAACCATGAGTTGTAGAAACTCAAATCTTAAGTGCAGAAAAAAAGTCCACAGTTGAAAGACGACACGTCGTTTGCGTGGAGCTCTGTGTTTCCCGTCACCTGCCGTGTCTGTCCAATGAGGGACTGACTTCTTCGTCTGCGTAGCCGCTGCTGTCTGACTGCACGCTGTCGCCCCGGACCACCTCACCTACAGACACAAACACAATCAGCTGACAGCTCCCTGCTCTGTACCACTGCACAGATGCAGCTGCAGTCTGACCTGAACTGGTACACAAAGGCACATTCAGCATGTTCCCACTGTCGACTACACCTGCACAGTGACCTGCATACACTCCTGCCTCCTCTCCTTTTCTGCATGAGTCTGGTTACAGTAGCTGCTACAGTGTAAACTGACAACATGCTTCTCTTCTCTTAGAACCATTAGAACCGTGTTTTTGCTGTGAGTGGCATCAGCAGTTTGGTGGCCACACAAACTAGCTTATCAGTGTGTTAGAAAGAGCTATTCTAAAATATGACAAGTCATGTTCCTGTCCGACATGACCACAGTGTGACAGTTATATATACCACTGACTATGATCTTCTGTGTTCGTGCAAAGAACCTCACTCACACACCAAGAAAATTTAATGCACTGTACCTTTGTTCTGATGCTTTGTGGACGACGGTGAGGTTGTTGTTTTTGCAGCGTCCGTCTGTCCGAATTCTTCCTCTCCTGCACTGTGCACCTGTTGAGACAGACGCAGACATTTCTCACTGTATATCTGCTTTGACGCTTGAATAATTAGAGGTTCAGTGGTAGCATTTGTTCATCTCTCCTCCTTATGACAACAACAAATCTAATCCATCTGATAAGTAACTTAATCTTGATCTATTTCCTTTTTGTTTACTGGTTTTTGTTTGACTGATCAAAATCATTCTCAGAACTTAAAACCAAAGGAATAAATTTTAAAGTAAAAAATTAAAATGTTGTGGAGCAATAACAGATACTGTGATGACAGTGTTTTCAACCGTTGGCACAACATGAAGCAACTTATTTAACAATTACCCACAAACACCACACCGTGAATCATGAGTCTGAATCCATCCACTGAGGGAAAGAGTTTAAACTGAACAATCTGAATATGAGTTTACAAACAGGTCCTTTCTGTTAGAGAACGATAAGTTTGTAAATATATCTGGAGAAAAGGTGTATTTTTCCTTCATAACATCACATCTTTCCACCACTGTTCAGCCAGAAATTCCTGTACATGTGCAGTACTATTGTTTTATTATCGCACCTCTTCCAGTTCAAAAGAGTTAACCTGTTGTAGGCTATTGGAGAACTGCCCCAGGCTCTGATGTGTCAGTGGATTCAGGTACTGGCTTTTCCCCTCATTAAACGACTCCTTACGCGCCCCAACAGGCGGAACGGTTGAAGTATGACTGGAATCTGGTGCGTTCAAGGAAGAGGAAGAGGCATCGTCCCCCTCCCAGCCCGTCACAGTGATAGAGTAATGGGTATAGCTGCCGTTGGGGACCAGGACAGGAAGTGATCTGGATGCCTGCCTGGCAGAGATAGGGGTTGGTGTTTGGGGTTTTTGTGATCCAGGACGTGATGTATCTGTGCTTTGTGTCTCAGAGCAGATAAGAGGCAAAGTGTTTGTTTTTGGAGCGTGTGGGTTTTGGCAGCAGAAAGGAGCCTGATGTACGCTCTCAACTATCTGCGGGCAGATAAGATCGTACGTAGCCTTGGTAACAGGCTTTAGCTCAGCTGTCCTCGTGTCACTTGGAGTCGAATATGAGTCCGGCTCTGCCTGACGATTTGTTTCTATCACAGTTTCTCCTGATAACGATGAGGCCAGAGATGTTCTTATACTCTGAGTCCTGTCAGCCTCTGTTGCCTGGACGCTGTTCTCACCAGCATCAGCATTATCTGTTTGTTTGCTGCTCTGCATCTCCTTATGACAGATTTTACTCTCATTCTGAAGAACATCCGCGGTCTTCTGTGATTCCTCTTCTTTCCCACTCTTAAAGGATTTATCATCATCTGTGACTAGCCGAACATCCACAGCTGAATTGCTCCTGTTAAATTCCCCCAGATCCAGTCTCTTGGTCGCCCCGGTCTTGACTTTCACCAGGACTATATCCACAACGTCAGGGAGGCTGGACCTCTTCCTGGGTGAGGGCTGTGGAGATGTGGAGTCTGACCCGCGTGGAGAGCCTGTGTAGAGGCACATCTTGGAGACGGTGTCTTTCAGCCTCTCCACCGGAGAGCGCGGCTCGCTGCGGATGCTGCTCCTGAAGCGCTCGATCCTCTCCACGGGGGACGAGAAGGAAAACTCCGGCGTGGCCAGCTTCTGAAGAGGGGTGCGGGACACGTGGGAGTAGAGGGAGTAGAAGGCGTTGGCCATCGCTGTGAGCACCTGGACTTGTCTGAAACGGCCTGTGGAAAGAATAAGATGTAGATTAATACAAGTTATATGGATCACACAACTACAGCAGTGACTTCATGAATCCATAGTCTTACTCGCTAGAGAGAGGCTGGGGTCCTCCTCTCGTATCCGCCGGAGCTGTGAGTCCAGGAAGAGGCGGAAGTTGATGCCCTGAGCCTGAGAGGGGAAGGTGAAGAAGCGAGGGGGGATGCGAACCGTGACCTGCGGCTCATCGCAGCCGAAACCCAGCTCGTACAGCGTCTCCTCTGCATCCTCCGAACACATCTGCAGGACCTCTGATACACTGGTGCATGTGTGAGAGGACGGGGGAGAAAATGCTGAGTTCAAAGAACAGAATAAATAGAATAAAATGGCATGTAGGCCCACTGTCTGATTCAGGGAAAAGCCAGAAAAGGAGAAATGTTGAGGAGGAAACCTGATTTGATAAGCTGCAACCTGTCGAGCAGGTCATTCAAGAGCAAAGGGCACGGTTATCAGTCCACAGACCTGCAGAACAAAGGCTGCAGCCTCACCTTGATGTGGTTTTACAGGTGGAGGAGGAGAGGCAGCTGGAGGCCATGCTGTGACCCAAGTTCAGCGACGGCAGACTTAGTCCAGGACGAGGGGTGCTGCAGACAAGACGTGGAAAATTACATCGCATATGACCCACAAATTAGATCAATAAATAAAGAAAAAACAGATAGTCAGCTGACATTTCTAAAAATAGAAAAAGAAAACCTCCTAAAAATTCCTATGACAATAATCTGGAGGTTCTACTTTCTGATCTGGTCTTTGGTGGAGGAGTCTGGGTACTGACCTGCTGCTGAGTCTGCTGTGTCGTCGTGTCTTGGGAGTCTGCTGTGCAGGGCTTTGAGGTCAGCACAGAGTGAAACAAATAACAAAAAATAATATAAATATATAATAAGAACAGTCCATTCTGTGCAGTTGCTTTAGTGATGAGTGAGTTCCATCTGATTCACACTTCTAAACCATTTCACCAGAAACAGACTCAGTGTGAAGGGGTGTAACCAGGAACTAAAAATAGCAGTGAGGAGACTTGTTCATTTGCCCTGAGATCTCACCACAACACAACATCAGCATCAGTTAATTTCTCTCCTAAATCAATTGTGTTTTTCTGCTGCAAACAGGACATGGAGTTAAAAATACAGACTGGCCTCCCTCTGTACAATGATTAAAGCAATGTGGATTCATATTAACTAATATTAACTAATTCAATAGTCCTACATTCCTCACTTCTCGTGGTTTTGTTGTTTCATTGTTTTACAGTCTGAACTCACCCAGCATCCAATGAGATTTCTCCACCATTTAACACAGAAGCTGGAACAAAGAATGAAAAGAGGAATGTGTTGATATGCATCTGAATGCCTGTTCATTTGCAAACCTTTGTCCAGTCAAATATTTATCTGGCTGTGTGTGTTGGCCGTGTTGCCCTGGTGAAATTTGGATTAACATCACAACTCTTCCAGGTGTGCATCCATTATCACTTTGTGTCTAATCATGTCAGGTGCATGTAATGCAAAACCTGATCCAGGATGTCACTCAAAGATGAATTTATAACTCATGTTCGGTAAAGGGAAAGGGATACAGGTGTAATATTACGGATACTGCACACAAATGGATGTTTTGACTTTACAGTAACAATTATAGAACTGTTTTCAGCCCTGATATGGCTAGTAGTACTTTCCATCCAGCACCTTCTCAAACACCAGCACACATTCTGTGAGATTTTACAGTTGATATGAATAAACAGGTCAGTGTCGTCTACCGCTATTACAAACACAACAAACACAAGCTCGAGCAGAGAATAAAAAACATTCATGATGCATAACTCATTTTCCTATAAGAACATTTCCTGCTTTGTTAGTTTCCTTTGTGTCTGTGTGTGTGTGTGTGTGTGTGTGTGTGTGTGTGTGTACACTTTGTGTGCACTTACCATCAGCACCAAGACTCAGGTCATCGTCAAAGTTGCTGGCTTTGAGCACAGCCTCTGAAGAGAGGACACAGAGGCTTCAGATCGAGTTGTTGCACGTTACATGTTCATTTCTGAGTGTGTGGAATGTAACTAAGTACATTTACTCAAGTACACCACCAAAACTAAAGTGTATGGTTAAACTGTATACATTAGATTTGCATTTAGCACAAAACTGACTCTGTGTCAGTTCATACTCACCAAAGCTCAGCTGTTTGTCTGAGCAGGCCCCTGACCTGAAAGACATATTCCAATATTTAATGTGTAAATACACACACATCCATTCAGTGTTATCTGCATGTTTCCTCTGTCATATTAGAGAATGTGTTTGTATGTGATAGCAGCGTATCCACAGTCCAAGGACTCAGATCTCCTGTCTAATCAGCTCTTAACAGGCGCTCAGCTTCCTCTTGAAGAAATGTTCACATGCTGAGCACAATTAAGGTCGACACCTCCAAACCAGCTCGGTCATTTTCATCACGTCGAGTTCTCAGAATTCATTAACCATCACACCACTCTACTGTTAGTGCTGGATGCTGACACACTGAACGTAGCACCTAATTGTTCACCACAGTGCAGCTTCCTTTTCAGTGATTAAACTACTAGACATGAAATATCGTCTCTGCACTGACCTTCCTCCAATCAGTTTCATAACAGGAAAAGAGAACTGTTATTTCCCTCTAGTTATATAATTATTTTATTCTAAACCTCAAGGAAATATTTAAGAAGTCAAAGCCTGATTGTATCTACATCCTGAGACATTTATTACATTTATAACATTAGCTGTGAGTGAACTCTCCTGAGGACAAACTTTGAGGTCAGCTCAGAGCACTCTTATATTATGTTTTTCAACAAGTAAAAGAAGCTTATTTTTCCAATGGAATCATAAAAGTGCATCATCTAAGGCTATTGTGGTGAAAAACAAACCTCACTGCACTGTCTTCCTGGAACACCTGACCTCAGACAGTTTCCACTTTCTGCATGCTGTTGTTTGTTAAACCAGTTTCCAGTGACTGACACCTTGTCCTTGAGAATCCGGGGTTAAAAATGTCATCTTGCATTCATCTTATATATTTTTTTAAAGTAGTAAAGTGAGTTGACTCACCCACAACCGAGAAGCCAGTTCTCAATCTTTCCTGTGAAGCATCCTGTGGAAATCATACAACATTTATCTTTATGAGTAATCCTCATTAGATAAACAGCTCTGCAGGCTTTTTTTTTCTTTTATAATATGGGACAGCTTCTGTTATGAAAAAGTGGAACCTCTGATTACTTTGAAGTAATCCTGTAAATTATAGTGTTTCTAAAAGAACTTTTTATCATTTTTTATCATGTAATAAAAGCAAATACTCGACTTGTGACGTGAGTTTGCACTTACCATCAGAGAAGACGTCGTCGTCTGCTATAGAGGCAGATGGGAGGTTGCACAGCGGCCCCTCTGGGTCCAGCTCCTCCAGAGTGGGCCACTGTCGGCTGCTGTTAATCCAGGCCCGCCGCCTCACCGTGGAGGACGGGCTCTCCATCGCCTCAGTTCACAGACCACAGGAGGACATGCTGGGACTGAAGCTACAGAGACACAAGGATGAGGAGAAACACAGACACTGTGTTTAAAAAGGCTGAGACCAAACACCACCTTTACACTGAAGTTCACAATAGCTGTTATTTTCTGTTGATATATTTAGTGACATTAAAGCTGCCTGAAATGATCCGCAGTGTGCTGCGCTTCCTCATAAATGGTATTATCTGACAAGTTGGACAAACAGCAGACTATAGTGACTTCTGACAGATTAATGACATTCTTTTGCATGGACTGCAGCAGCCACCACCACATATGGAAGTCTCTTCATTACTCATTTTACACTCTTTTTTCTGTCGCTAAACATTACTGAAGAATTAATACAACAACATAAAACTCGTATTTTACCCTGGATACCATTCACTGACACAGAAAGACTTATTTAGAAAGTGAGTATCATCAAAGACTTTTTAAAAAATCATGGTTACAGTGAAATATTGAGTGTAGAAGTGAGAAAACTTAGACATAAAAGAGATTTAGTCCAAAAAGCCTGAAGTGCAGTAAAGAAGCTGAGTGTGCAGCAGGAACATAAAACAAAGTACAGACAGGACACAGATGGAAGCTGGAAAATGTAAAGTGATACAGAGCAAAGGAGAAGATCCATGAACACTGAGAGACAGATCTGTCCAAGTCCATTTAATTAAAGCTGCAGAGGATAAATGTTACATCGCTTTAGTTCATGTCTAATGTAGAGCTCAGTGAAACAGCCTGTTAGTGTAGACAAATACAGTTTGAAGGTTTAGATTAGATTAAATAGAAATGATTTACAGGCTACAGGTTATTGTTACACAGAGAATGTACCGTATCGAAAATAAAGATGATTGCCTCAGTGATTCGGTCAATAATAAAAAAAAATCCTCAGTTCATTTAAATATGAATCAGAGTTTCTCCACAGGTTGTATTAACTGTCAGGAGGCGTTTTTAGCTGAATTACCTTTTCTCCCAGAGTAATCCTTTGAAAGGTAAAGTAGTGAATAAAGTTGGCAGAAGCAGCAGCTTCACCTTCATCGACGCAGGTTTCAGTTCTGTGTCAGTGGCGCTCTTTCTCTCGTTTCCTGTTGTCGCAGGCTGAGCAGTGTGTAACTCTGCAGGCTCTCTCACCAGCATCCAGCCTGCGCTGCCTGTCACTGATTACGAGTTTCGGGTAATTTCCTCCGAAGCATCGCCTGGCAGAGTGAGTGAATGTGCGCGGATGGGGTCTGAGCAGACTGACTGGAGGAAGTGACTTTGCATCTCATCTGAAATACAGCAGTTTGATGAGCGTGGGACGCAGCTGCGACACATCCTGCAGAAACAGAAGCTGACAGACTGAGACAAGCTGCTGGAAATGTCAGAGGTAAAGACTGAACTAAACCTCAGAGAAGATTACAGCTTCAATAACAACACACTTCATGAGGGAGGCGAACTGTGAACTGTGAATTTAAAAATGTTTATTTTGCATTCATAGATCATTTCATCTGTTTTCATTCACCTGGGTTTGGGTTATTTTAGGTGACTGAGCTGACAACCTGCTGCTCTCTGCTTCATTAAAGACTCACAATCATCATTCTTCATAAACTTTATGATACATTTTTGGCTGCTACTTTCTAATAAGTCACTCTTTACAAAGGGTTTAAAAACTGTGACTAATGGATTTACCAGTGGTTTCATTTCAGACTGATAAAAGAAGGGGAGTAAATCTGATTTCATTTGAAATCAACACACAGACTAATATTTCCACTCCACAGCAAAAGTTAATTATATAAATATATGTTTTACTCCACTATATTTACATATCACATGGGCTATTTTTCTTAATTATGACTTGTTTTACTTGATTATTTAAATACATTTTGCCAATAATAGTTATATACTTTTATTAGTGACATTTTGAAAGCAGGACTTTAACTTGTAATTAAGTATTTTGCACTGGTGAAGGAAGTTAGCGCCTGGTGATGAGGTCCTGACAGTGTGAGGGCGGTGTTGGGAATGAATAAAGGAAAAAAAAAAAGGTTTGTATGGACCCAGACTATCAGAGTGTTTGGGTGCAGACAGAGTAGGGTGGATGCAGGCCTGGCTTCAGGATGAACTCCACCCTCTGTCCTGTTTACATGGGCACATGTGCTGCTTCACTGACAGCCCCCTCACACATCCCAATCGTAAAAGCCCTCCCACAACCGGGCCATTTTCTCCTCCCAGCGCGGTCACAGCCAGTGTGCGACTGTGATGGGGTCTCTTCCCCTCCACCCAAGCTGACTCCTCCCGCCTCCTTGCTGATTCCCAACCCACAAGGCGCCTCCAGGGAGTGGCCAGTAGCCACGGAGGCAAGACTTAAATGCCCAGTCCGCCTTCCTCCTTCCTCACCTCTGTGTTCAGAGCAAGAGATGAGCCTTTGAATCGTTTCCCTGCTGAATGATAAGACGATCTCCCGGACAGAGCAAAGGGAAATATCAGTATTTATGTGAATATATTTACTCATGGCGTCTTTTAAGCGGAAAACAGATAACCCAACGTCAATCATACTCAGGAGTACAACCTACCATGCTTAGTCCCGCCCTAACCTCCGCCTTTGGCCCAATTACATTGGCTGGTAGATGCTCGTAGGCAGAAACAACCTTTTTCATTGGACAAGAGCAGCAATCATTCACACGTAGCTCTCGAAGGGATGTGTTTCTTTTTAGTACGGGGATCGAGCGATATCACAGTCACCAGGCGCCAAAAAGATTTATTTTCAAACGCAACACAAATTATTTCTATTATTACTATTAATAAATGTAATATGATATGGACGTGTTGTTTACTATTCTGACTGGCGGATTATGAGTATCGATACAGTTTAGTTTTATCTCATCACTTTTTCTTTGTCACAGCAACAAAATAATCTGTGTTTTGGGCTGGTGGACAAACAAAACAGGACATTTAAAGACATTTCGTCTGTTGGAAATTACGTCGGGCGTGGATAAAACAAGTGATCTAAATATCATAATAATAATAATAGTGTAGTCATACATTTTTATCTGGTTGGTGTAAATAACTAGCTTACCTTCTTTAAGGTTTGAGTCCGAGGCGTCAGTTGTCGGTTTCTGTTGTTAATTTCAACTGAAAATCAACTTGTATCGTCTACAAATGCTAATTCAAAGCCAAGTGTGTTTATTTTTGACATTGAAGAAACCTTTTCATCGGATCGAAAGCAAGTTCAGGTGCTTTTAAGGTATCACCATCTGCTGGTCGATGGTCGTGCAGTCGGAAGGCTGCGCGGGCACATAAATCGAACGCACCTGTGTTTTTCTCCTTCAAAGCGGGCGGCCCGTCAAGTTAGTGTGAAGTTGTGAAAAGTTGTCAACCCGAGAAAAGAGCAGAGAAACTCCTCCCGTCTTCAAATTATGAGCAGTAAGTGAACTTTTTAAACTCAGTGGCTCGTTGTGAACCAAGCATTAAGTTAACAGTTCGAAGTCAAATCAAAGTACAGTTTTTTAAGTGTCCTCATTGTTGTAAATGTGATGTTTAATTGTTTTCTAGCTAGCGTCTGGAGCAGTTTAAAAGTACCAGCTACTTAACTGCTAATTGTCGGTACTTAGCTAACAACATTTAGCCAGCCAAGTAAAGCTGGCTACCTGGTTATCATTAACGTTACTTCTGCTCTTAAATGACACAACCTACTCACACAATAGTTAAATTTAATCCAGTTTACTTGAGCTAGCGAAGTAGTTATACTAAGTTGTGCCATTGACACTCTGTAGCTAATACTTAGCACTTTTCCTCAACATTGCTTGTTGTGGTGAGTTCATGTTAGCTTAGCTTAACAGGCTAGCTGGCCCTTCGAGCACTTGTGGCATGGATTTGCTTGCATTTCGTAGCTGGATCTGTTCTCGTTAACTGCAAAAAAGTTTAGTTTTCTTTATGGAGTCGACCATGCGTTTACTGTGGGACTTTCCCCGCCGCTGTTGGACACAACGTTAACTCAGTTTAATGGTCCGCTGGTTCAAAGCGACGAGCTACTTTCCTGAGGACTGATCTTACTAACTCTTCTTCCGCAGATCAGCAGCAGGGTGAAATGGCCGCTGTGGGGAGCGGTGGAGGCTTCAGTCAAAAGCGAAACACAAACTCTCAAGTAGGTTAACTGGACACATTCACTTGCGCTACTGCCAAATCAGATGGTGAACATTAGCTGTGCCCTCCAGTCATACTTACTGAACCCGATATTTATTTCCTGTTCATTTAATTGGGTCTGTAGCTCATCTGTGTCGGGGCTTGTACGGGGTTGTTGATTTTTCTCTCCGGAGCACATGTCACCGGGGTGGGGAATGGGCAGGTAAATTTCGCCCACACGGGGTGTTCCCGTCAAACCCCGGCACTTCGTGTGCATTTCGCTCGGCCCATTTGGCTGGCCTTCGAGGGGGTGGCTAGAGGAGTGTGTCAGTTTATAGGGCAAAATAAAGTGTGGGAGGGAGATGGGTGGGTTTGGGGGGAGGGGAAGCCGAGCCCGCCGCTGCTCTGGAAAAAATGTGGTCCCTCCCATACTCTCCCACCCTGTTCTCCCCCTGGACTCACACTCCAGCCTACTCCCTGCGAAGTGCAGGAAAGACTTGCAAAAAAGTGGGTGTAATATCATGAATGGAGTTGCATGTTTAGATTTTACAAAGCAATATAATACGTTTATTTTATATTTAAAATTTCTTTTGGCTATTCCAACCCTCTTTTATCTTCTCCTAGTTTTATCAGATCCACTTTAAATCATGGCTGTTTGTGTCCTAGCTTTTTATTACTTCTTTTTAATTTAATTTACCCAGAAAATCATGCTGTAAGTTTGCTTATTTCATGAATTTCAGTCAACGTGATTGGTATTATTATTTCCTTTAGAATACAAATTTGAACTGCCTCACTAAGATTTGACAGTTATTTATACTTTATGTCCCAACTGCAGCATTACATGTACAGTAGACAGTAATGTCGTATTTTCACTTTCTAAATTCTCTCTCTCCCACTTTTCCTTTCCTTCATTCTCCCTCCAGGACTCACAGCAGCCATCTCCTCTCGCTTTGCTGGCAGCCACATGCAGTCGAATTGACACCCCAGGAGAGAACGATTCGCCCACAGACCAACAACAACAACAAAACCAGCAGCAACAGCTTGACCTAAACCAGGGTGTTTTCACCTCCAGTGCCAACGGCTGGCAGGTCATCCCTCTCAGCGTCCAGTCGTCCTCAGGCACTAACACGGTCACCACCGACACTTCAGGGGTAATGACAGGAGGAGACCCAGGCAAGAGCAGACAGGTGCTGTCACCATCAGCAATTGCTGCGAGCACTCAGGGACAGCAGCAACAGCCACAGCAGTACGTAGTGGCCCAGGCTCCATCGATGCAGGGTCAGCAGGTGCTTACCACCATATCAGGCGTGATGCCCAACATTCAGTACCAGGTTATCCCCCAGTTTCAGACAGTAGATGGCCAGCCTCTGCAGTTCACACATGCTCAGCAGGATTCTGCTGTACCTGCTGCTGCAGCATCAGGGCAGCAGTTTCAGATAGTGTCCTCTCCTAATGGCCAGCAGATCATAGCTGCAACCAACAGAGCTGGTGCAGCAGGAAACATCATAACGATGCCCAGCCTCCTTCAGGGAGCCATCCCCATACAGAACATAAGCCTTGGCAACGGCGTGTTACAAAACCAGCCCCAGTTCCTGGCTAACATGCCTGTGTCACTGAATGGAAACATCACTTTGTTGCCTGTCAGTACTGGAACAAGTGGTACAGGAGGAGATGCAAATAGTGGAGGGGATACAGGGGGAAACCAGCTTATACATCAGCAATCGCAGCAGCCAGTGTCTTCCAACAGCGGAGTGAGTTACATGACAAGTGCATCCACCGTCACCACGCAGACCACCTCCTCTTATGGAATGACCCAAACACAGAACAGCAATGGAGCAGTGACAGGGACATTTCAGCAGAACACTGCATCTTCTCTGGGTGTCCCGATACAACCGGACAACAGGGACGGGCAGCAGCCACAGCAGATCCTTCTCCAGCCTCAGCAGGTGATCCAAGGGGGAACGCCCCTGCAGACCATCCAGGCTGGTACGGTAGCAGGCGGTCAGGTGTTTGCGGCTCCCACGCTCAGCCAGGAAGGGCTTCAAAATCTTCAAATCATGCCAAACACAAGCCCCATCCTCCTGCGCACCGTAGGCCCAAACGGCCAGGTGAGCTGGCAGACCATTCAGATCCAGAGTCCGGCGGGAGCGCAGATCACGCTGGCCCCAGTGCAGTCTCTCCCTCAGCTGGGTCAGGCTCAGGGAGCTGCTGCAGCTGGAGGAGTATCAGTCAACACCGTGCAGATCCCAGGAATCCAGACCATAAATCTCAACACGCTCGGAGGCTCCGGGCTTCAGATGCACCAGCTGCAGGGTGTTCCCATCACCATCGCCGGCACAGCAGGTCAGTCAGGAGCCTGCTGTCCAGGATACTGTTTACTATTGACATAATATTTTGTGAAGTGAGCTCTGTTAACATTTAGTATATTAAATCAACATTTTTTTTCAGACATTGACTGTTAGTGACTCAGGGAAACTCAGTCGCCTCATGAGTAAAGAAAGTCTTTATTTCTTCTAAATGACTCAAATATTTGACTTTTCCTGCAAATGGTTACAAATATATTACTTGACTTCATCACTTGTAGTCATTCCTCCCCCAGAAATGTTCTTTCCATTGGCTTGAATCAAAACAACAAAGGCTGTAATTAACATTTTAATTCATTTTCGATTGTGGTTAATTTTCATTATTTAAAAAAAATGGATGAGTTCAGTCATTGTAGTACACAGTATTTATACAACTGACTGGCAGTTGGGTTGAGTAAATATCTTAAATAGTGTAGAAAATTTACTCACTGTGTTTTTTCCCCAGATTTTTGCTCTGAAATGCAAACTATCCTGTATCTCTGGATGTGATCTCTTTAGCTCTTTGTGTAAAGTTCACTGTACTGGTTTAACCAGTTCAGCCAGCCCACTGTTTTCCTGAGTGCTTCACTGCACTGCACGTGTTTGTTTTCCTGTTTAAATGTTTCTCTTTTTTTCCCGGTAATACGACATCTCTTCTTACTCGACCACAGCGTCTTTGTCATAGTAGGGCTGTAACCAGTCCAAACCCTACTGAAGTTCAGTCATCGACAGCCCCTCCCATTATATTTAAACACTTATTAGTCCACTTTTTATCAGTTACTATTGTTTGTGAGGAATAATTTGGTCTGTCCTCCTTATTCTTCTTCTCATTATTATTATGCAACCATGTGCCTCTGATCAGTTACAGTGTTATATGTAGCAGGCTTTGTTTGGATTACATCGGTACTGTTAGGATCTTCTGTTCGTCAGACATTAAGCTAACGTTTATTTTAGCACAGCAGTTAAAGCCTTGGGGACTCAGGCTCTTCAGCTGTTACTTCTAATATCTCTCAGATTCAATTAGCACATCTTACAAGTGCTCATGCTGCTAATCAGACTGTTCTGAAAAGCTTTTCTTTAGCAGAGTTGACTAAATTATTCTTAAATGAGGAAGAATCAGGGGGGTAAAAGGTGAAATTCCTGATTCTTCGTGTCACTGGAAATGACCTGCAGTAGATCTTATCAGAAGTGACCCAGAGTATTTAGTTACAGGCAACATACAGTTGAGGATAACACTCATTTTTAACATGCATAGCATACCTTTTGATACCTCTGCTTTTACACTAATTAAAGGTCACTTTAAACCAAACATTTGATATTTTAATAGGTTCCCAAACACAAACAAGCTGTAACTTATTTGAGGAATGAATGAATGAAATGTGCATAAACCAAGAACATCTCAGAGCATTTTATTAATTATCTTGCACTTGAATCTTCCCCACAGGAGAGCAGGCGTTACAGACGGGTGGAGAAAGTTTGGATGATAGCACAGCCATGGATGATGAGGACATAAGCCCACCACCTCAAGGACGACGCAACCGGAGGGAAGCCTGCACCTGCCCCTTCTGCAAGGACGGAGAAGGACGGTACGTCACTGAGTCAGCCTACTGCCTTCTCAGCCAAATGCACCACAGTTTTACTTATCACATGGAAAGATCACTGTTTTTCTGACACTGCTTTTTTTTTTTCTTCTTTTTTTTTTTTTTTTACATCAAGCAGTGACCCTACAAAGAAGAAGCAGCACATTTGTCACATCACTGGCTGTGGGAAGATCTACGGCAAGACGTCCCACCTGAGGGCCCACCTCCGCTGGCACACAGGGGAACGACCATTCGTCTGCGGCTGGTCCTTCTGTGGAAAACGATTCACCCGCTCAGACGAGCTGCAGCGCCACAAGAGGACGCACACAGGTACAAATGAGCTTTGCCGTCATGATTAATGATCTTCTTGAATTTTACGTCATTGAGATTATTTTTAATTGCCGTACAGTGCATTAGTTCTTTGTGAGAAGTGCAGCCACGGCTCTGCTATCGTCTGTTTTACACTGATTGTTGTTACTCTGCCCTCTGCAGGTGAGAAAAAGTTTATTTGCCCGGAGTGTCCCAAACGCTTCATGCGCAGCGATCACCTCTCAAAGCACATCAAGACCCACCTGAACAAGAAAGCAGGAACCGCCACCACCAGCAGCACCACGGTCACGACCGACGCCACGTCGCCCGCAGCAGGAACAGAAGCCGGCTCCGGAGCGGTGTCGGCCAACGACCAGCACACCATCGTCACCATGGAAACCTTATCTGCGGAGAGCATAGCTCGGTTAGCCAGCAGCGGGATCAACATGATGCAGGTGGACCTTCACCAGATTAACGGCAACAGCTACTAAAGGAGGACGGCGGAGGAGCAGGGCGACGGGCTCGATGGATGTTGCATTCGGACATTTGGGGTTAAAAAGGGCACGTCTGACTGCAGACGCAGAACCTCTTCAGTCAGGAGACATGCAACACAACAGATGCTAGTGAATTTGAAAACTGAGGCAGGAATGTGATTTCCATCTTGTGTTTAGATACCAGTGGCATTGAAGGGTCAGAGGTGGATGAGCTGGATTAAAATGTTAGATTAGAGAAGACATCATGAATTTTTATTTCCCCTGAACGGAAATGGCACTACACTAACATTTGTCCCACACAAAGACCCAATCTTACCTGATAGTGGGACAGCAATAAAACACACAGACCAGCACACTTGATGTTGAATTGGTAGCTAGTAATACTCTCTCTACAGGCTTCTTTAGTACAGAGATGACACTACTAAGTCAGACTCTCACACTTTGTCTCTGAGGCTGTGAGCTTCGCTACTTGTCCCTCTTCAGCTCAGGTGTTTCCTGCCCTCTCAGACCGGGCTGCTGTACCAGGCCCACATCATTAGGTTTAACTACCCTCTAAAACTGAGAGTTTAACAATGTGGAGCGGCAAATATTTGCTGCTCAGATTTCTGTGTGTTGGGAGAACTGGATGTTTTTCACAGACCAGCAGTCCCAGTATCACAGGAGTAATATGCAAAGTGTTTTAGGGGCGGACCGTTTAGAAGAGGGCGGGAATACATGAGGTCACGACCTGGTCAGAGCCAGAAGCACTAATCAGTGTGAGGATGTAGGTGTGTCAGGGCACTGAAATCCTGAGAATAACTCTTTAACCTCTTATGTAGGTACACACATTCAAGCCATCATGCTTTGATATGTTTATCATAGCAAAAACATTTTGATTTTTTTATGTATATATATATTTTTGGTAATGTAAAGGCTGCAGAAATCCTTAGCATAGGCAGGATCATCTTACATGACTGCAGGAGGTTGCCTTTCAGTTGTATGAACCTCTCATGCACAATCAATCTTAAACTTATGTTATTACTTTTATATATATTTGTAGATGAACTGTGTAAACTTCAGAGCCTTTCTGTCATAGAATAATGTATTCTATACAGTCCAGATCTTCCCTGTACTTCTTTTCCTGTGGTATACTTATGAGACTCTGCCTTGCAGTCACGTCAGTTTCTGTTTTCCTCCGGTGACGTACTATTTCTTGTTTAGTCGTATCTGGTCAGTGAGGAGTATTTTGTAATAATGTCCAGACAGCATAAACATGTAAGCTCAAAACCAAAGGTTCATACTCATTTTATAAAAGAAAACTAGGAAATCTTGCTTTGGTCCATGAATTTTCTAATACGTTTTACTCTTGATATGCATATGTTAAGCGTTCTAACTGGAAAAGATCCAGCTCGAGGCAGATCTCAGACACACATCCCTTTGTTCTTCAAATAAATAAGTTGCAAAATGCATTAAGGTGACCCAGTGGTTACATGTTTTTCTAAAAAGATGTGATTCTTACCTCTGTTGTTTTCTTTGCTTCTGTATTCTGCTTCATTTGACATAACTAAATTGTAACTTGTGTAAAGTATGTTTAAAAAAAACTATCCTTTGAAACTCTATAGAGTAAGTTCATCAGACAACAAGTGCTCTTAACTTTTTTTTTTTTTTTGCCCCGTTTTAAATAAGGGATTTTATATTGTGTGTATACAACTACTGCAAATGCCAACAGCTGGATTAAAATTATGAATATACTTTGTCTCATTTCTTTGTCTCAGTCTGACAAACACGACACTCAGCTGACCAGAAAAACACTTTATTCATTTAAAATCTCAACCCTAAGCCTATTCTATTCTATTCTAACTAAAACCAACACTGAAAACTTCCGCACAGAGCAAATAAAACATGGCGAACAGTTGCTCCCCCTAGTGGTGAAATCACATCTCTACATCGTCACTCTCGCTCTTCAGTTTGCTACGGAGGCTGGAGAGAGAGATAACAGAGTTTAGATGTTTTGTCAGGTTTAGGAAACGTATCTTCCACTGTAAAAAGTGTTCATTTGAATTCTGTTCTTCAGATAAAGTGTTATGGTGCAGCCCCTCACCTGCTGAGGTAGGAGTGGACGTCAGAGAAACCGTGGTACTGAGCCAGGGGGAAGAGGATGCCGGTCGGACAGCGGCCCTCACGCTGACGGCAGAAGCTGCAGTTGCAAATGCCTCGACAGGGAGGGCACTTCCACTCCTGGGAAAAAACAAAAAGAAAAGGTTAAACACTAAGCTTTCTATAGTGTTCATCTCATTAGTCAAACCTATCCATCAAATAAGCTCAGTGTGGTGACTGTAGGCACGCTTGTCTTGAGTTAAGGTCAACGTTAAATACAGATGTGTTGATGTTTTTTTCCTCTGCACATGTGTAGAGTGTGTGTTGGTGTATCAGAGGTCTGACCGGATCGAGCAGCGCCTTCTTGACGTCCTCTCCGTATCTGTTCCTCAGGCACGGCCCGCAGAACTGACCCTGAATCCCCCGACAGTCCTCGCTGCGGCAGCACGTCTTGGTGTCAACAGTTTTCTGACGGCACTGATGACACGTGGAGCCCTGAAAATACACAGAGAGGTACACCGACAGATTTAAAACCTCTCTGTCAAATCACACCGCCTGCATCATCTGTTCATTAGTGGAGAGACTGCCACCTGGTGGTGACTCAAACTCTTCTTACTCTGAATCAAAGCTGCTGCAGTGATTTTGTTAGTGCTAACACATTTACCCAGAAACTAGCCTGAAGTCCAGCTGTGAACTCACTGTTTGTCTGTTGTAGACTTTATCAGTCATGTTGTCTGCGACCAGCAGCAGCTCATCCTCCGTGATGTCTTCCACAGGACGGATGAAATGAGGTTTGCACTGATTTGGCCGCGGGGCACCTCGGCGCTGTGGGGCTCTGCGAACCTGGAACACAGAGGTGAAAATAACGACGTATTTAGCTTTAAGTTTTACACAGAAACTGACAGGACACTGAACTAAACACAGAGCCACAGCACTGAAGGGCTCTCAGTCCTTTTCTAAACTTTTTTACCTGGTCCTTTATAAACTGACCTCCAGCAGCTCCTCTTCTAAACTCTGCTCAAGTTCTTCCTCCTTTGGGGTTAATGGATTCTCGACTCCCCCCATCGAGCGGGTCTGTCTGCGGGACGCCCGCTCTGGGTTCCTCCTGGACTCTTCTCCAGCTGCACCGGAGCGAGGTGGACGCTGCAGGTGAACAGATTAAAATCACTAGAGTGTGTTAGTCTGCAAAGAATATTCAGGCCTTTACTGACTGAATTATGAGGAGAAAGGAAAGATTTTTGGCCACTTCTTTCACTCACAGAGCTTCTCTCTTTTGCCTTCTGTTTGCCCGCCTGTTTTTTCATGAACGCTGCACCTCCTGGCATTTTGTGCAGGTCTGCCATCAGCTGAGCCAGCTGTCAGGAAGCAGGAGATAAAAAGGATTAAAACATGGCAGATGACAAGCATCTCATGTGACTGTAGAAGTGCAAACTTTCCAGACCTTGAAAATTAAATATCACCAACCTAAAGTCATGAAAGAGTCAAGTCAAAGTGTCAGAAATGTGTCTCGCATCAACAAAAGGATCTCTTGTAAGTAAAAGTCAGTAAGTTCACTGGTTGCTCAGTCACAGTGAGTCTGAAATGTCATTTTCTCTGGGACCGTGTTGATGTTTCATCACTCTGCTGTATGTGACTCTGTGTCTGGTTTACCATGGCTTTGTTGGCCTTGATGTTCTGCTCTCTCTTGGCCAGGAAAGAGTGCGACGCATCCTCTGCCAAATCAGATCCAGGATCCGGCCAGGCCACCGCTGCCTCCTCATCTTCAAACTTAACACGTCTTGTCTTTCCTGCCTTCTTCGCCCCTCTCTTTTCTGCCCTCTTCCCTCCCTCCTCCTCCTCTTCATCAGACTGCAGGGTAGATGAAGCAGAGCGGAGCGCCACCCTCAGCCTGAACGGTTGGGGACCAGCAGATGGTTTTGATGTGGGTTTCTGCTGCCTGGGGGAAAGGTCAGGCTGGAGGTCATCTTCAGCTTCACAGTCCTGGAGGATTCAAACAGGTGATTTCTCATCACACAGCTCTTAATGACATTTCACTGTGGAAATGATCTGTTTTTGTCTCTTAGCTGCACTGAAGTGACGGTGACTGAGCTAAATGTCAGTCTCACTGTGTCTGATTCTGTATCTGGGGATGTGGAGGTCCTGGTCACACTCAGAAACACCTACCTTCTCAATAACTTCACTGTCAGAAAAGCCATAAAATGTTCTATCACTGTCAGAGTCCTCCGCAAAAACTTCAGCTAAAAGCCGAGCCTGAAGTCAGAGACATCAACAGAACAAGGTTAAACCGTTACATGGACGTACAGTGCATGTTTAGCCTGGTAAATAAGTCACACGAAGACATTTTTACCATCTTATTCGTGGCTAACAACAACTGCTAGCTTGTGAGTTTGAATAAGCCCCGCCCGCGCGCAGGTAGCTCTCCAATTAATCTGATTGGAGATGGGATGCGTTTGTTTTCTACGTCACGGCAGCGCACAGAGCAGCGGGTTAACGTCGCCTTCCTTAAACTCCGCCCTCACGGGATGAGCTGAACAGCTAAACGTGCAGCTCTCGAAAAGACAGAACAGTTCTCTTTAAATTTGGTTCAGTTATGGGATAAATCACATGAATTAAAGAGTGAATCCAGGATAAAAATAACTGATTTGTCTGAGTAGAGTGAAATAGTCTCATCATTTTGACTTGGTCAGGGAAAATCTTGAATTACTGTCTCACAAGTTGACTCAGAAAGTCATCATTTTGACTGATCCTCACACAGCATCACATAAATGTGGCTTATTTTGGTAAGTTTTTACTCTGCAAAGCTGAATTACGAGCTTCTACACCATAATTTAGATTTACCACGAGTGCTTTTCCTAACGTTTAATCTATTCTAAAATGGGAAAACAACAAAACTCATGGATGTTGTTACCGAGTGAGTTTGTCTGAAAGGTCTTTGGTGCTGCCGCTGTCGCAGGTGTGCAGCAGTGGGAGTGATGCAGGGAAACGTGGGAAACTCCTCTCGCATTCCCAGAGCTGACAAACACTCCCTGCCCGGCTGCTTCGCTCTCAGACTGACCATGATCCTGCAGCAGTGGCAGCTGATTCTGGCTCTGGGTGAGTTTTCAAAACCACAAACTAACAACTTACACACACAGAAACCCTCCAGGACCAAGTCATAATATGACAAATTCAATAAGCTTGGGAATCTTAGTTTTCTAACAATGCAGAGGGCAAGAGTCACTATAAAGTTTAAATCCCATCTGTTTGTCTTTCGTCTTCCTCTTTCCCAGAATGCATCTTTGTATGTATCTCCAGCCAGTTTTTACTTGAGAAGAGACGTTGTGTGTTCCAAGTGTCGCCACAGAACGAGAGATATCTGAGCGCTGGTAACGTGAGTGGGTCGGTGCAGGTCTGTGAGAACACGTCCTGCTGTGTGGGGTATTTTCTGGTCATCGATGGGCAGCCAGAGGTCGACGTCCTCGGTAAGGAAACTTTAAAACTCATTAGCCTGGACCGAGGCCTGTAAACTGCCTGACTCGTATCAGCTGATACTGTCTCCAGGTGAAGTGCACTTCTCTCTCCTGTGGTTTCTTTAACTCGTCTGTTGTGTTGCTGATCTTTCTGCTGCAGCTTGTGACGTGGCTGAAAAGTCTTGTCCGGATGCAACCTGCAAGACACAAACACGGTTCGGCGGACGCGTCATTAAATGTGTTTGCAACACTGACCTCTGCAATGACAAAATCACCTGGACCCCCGACTCAGAGCAGCCTCAACTCGCCTGCTCTTATTCTGTAGGTATGATGATAATGCTGTTTTCTATCCTGGTCATCGATGGTGAGAAAATACTGGTCTGACATTTTACCAGAGAAACATATTTTCTGCCATGTCTCCTCCAGACGAGCTTTGAAAGTGTGACACTGGGAGGATTAGACTGAAAAGGATTCAAATGAAGCTGATGCCATGTTTCTGTTCATGTTGTTTTTACCTGCTATTCTCACTTCATGAATACAAATAAAGACTCAAACTCCTCCTGTCAGATTGCACATGAATTGGACATGTTTCCTCTTACATAGTTTTGACAAACCGACTGAATTAAAGTGGCTCTTATTCATCATTCACAGAGAATATGAAGTTACACTTCCTGTTTTCTTCCCAGATGAAATGGTGAAAGCTGCTGTGATAGTTCTGGTTGGAGCTTTGCTCGTCCTGTGCTTCACGATCGCTGCTGCCAGATGGAGAAACCTCTTCAAAGACAAAAGTAAACTCTTCTGTGAATTCAACAACACTGAGATAGCACAGAAACAAAACATGAGACTTATTTTGAGTTTCAGCTTTAAATTGAACTTTGTATTTTAGTGGACAATGCTGGGAATAGAGTCTGAATGTCCAGTAACCACACAGAGGAGGTGTTTGCTGTCTTTTTCTTTTCAGATGTAGAAAACAAACTCAGGCTTCTCACGCTGCTCGGTCCATGAAGATGCAGTTACTGAGACAGCTCCTGAAGAGTCACTCTCACTGGATTCAGAACAGAGAGCCTGTGTAGCTGCGTAGATAAAATTATTCTGTATTAAATGCTCTCTCTGCTTCCCAAAGGATTAGAAAAAAGCATTTTAAACTCAGATTCACTTCTCATGATGTCTTTGTTTGACCTTGGGCCTGTTTCATTCTTTGTGCTGGACCGACTTTGGTCTTTATCTCTGCTGTTACACTCCCTTTTACCTCTGTCCTTTCTTTGTTACTCCTCTCTCAGATTTCTCTGTCTCGTCTGCGGCTTTTCACTCAGGCTATTTTAAAATGAATTGTGACTTTATTGCAGAGTCACATTACCTTCAGTGAGTGTGTGTTAATTACAACTTTGATTATTTTAGCAGAGAATCTACAAGTCGTCCCTCATGATTACAGTGTCTCGCCACTGTGCTCCTGCCAACAAACAACGAAAACCTCTGAGATTGACTTAGCTGACATTGAAATACAGCGGGTAAGCCCAGCTATCACATGGATTTATACTGTATGATCTGAAGCATGCAAAATATTGGTTAATCAGACTGTTGCTCATATATTTTACAACACTCTTTCACCCGTGTTTTCATATCTTTTTTCAGATTTTGGGTCAAGGCTCTTTTGCAACTGTCTGGCAGGGGAAATACCAGGAATCCACAGTGGCTGTGAAAGTTTTCCCTGCAGGCTGGAAATATAAATTTACTGCAGAGAGGGAGGTTTATGAGCTGCCACTGATGAAGCATGCTGGGATTCTGCACTTCCTGGGCACTGGGAGGGAACCGGATGCTGGCAGTTTGTTCATTGTTCTGCAGTTTGCTGAGTATGTAAGTGGCAGCTGTGGGTGGACAGGCTGGATCATTCAAAGTGAAAAATCAATCACTTACTAAATTTAAATGAAATCTACAGTATCTCATATCTTTATTGTGCACCAGGAGCCCACGAGGCTGAACTCTGTAATGTCCACGTTCTTGGACATGAATAAGTGGTGTCCCTTTGATTTCAGGGTTCTCTCCATTCCTTCCTGTGTAAACACACCACCACCTGGACGCTGTCACTGAAGCTGTGTCAGTCTTTATCACAGGGACTTTCCTATCTCCACTCTGACCTTCGCAGATATGGTATGTAGAAATGCCTGCACTATCATGTACTGTGATTGAACTGTTGGAGCATAAAGCTGCATTCAAACAGCTGATATATTAGAGAAATTTACAGTTGCCAGCCATAAAATCCACTGCAGTTAAATATCATAGGAGTCTCATCACAGCCACACGTGTGTGTATCTCTTCTTGCAGATGTGCATAAACCTCCTGTGGCCCACAGAGACCTCAGCAGCTCCAATGTGCTCGTGAGAGCCGACGGTACCTGCGCCCTGTGTGATTTCGGATGCTCCACCGTCCTGTGTTCCTGCTCAGAGGCAGCCAGCCGGCACAGCCACACAACGAACATGAAGGTAGAACAAATCACTGCCAGCTCACCAAAGATATAAAATGTAATGAAGACTGAGACACACACATTTCTGTCTGCGGACAGGGTCGTCCTCAGTGGGGCACACTGCGCTACATGTCCCCTGAGATCCTGGAGGGCTCTGTGAACCTGAGGAGCAGCGGGTGTTTCACGCAGGGGGACGTCTACTGCGTTGGGACTGCTGCTGTGGGAGATCTGGATGCGCTGCTCTGATTTATTTGAAGGTGAACTTCCTCTCAGTCCTCCTGAGAGAAAGAACCCAGGTACGGTGAATAATCATGAAAAACCATCAGTGACCGAGATAAAACTCACACAGATGTCTCCATCTGCAGGCAGCATCGCTCCACAGCATCTGCTGCCTTATGAATCTGAGCTGGGAGCTGACGTCTCGCTGGAGAGCCTCATCGTGTTTGTGTCTGAGATGGACAAGAGGCCGTCCATACCCAAACACTGGGAGCTGCTGCCACAGGTATTCTCACACAGGTGCTTCTTACTGATTGTGTTGGCTCAGGAGCAGTGGTCCGCTGAGTCTTTAAATGTTCTGACTGAAGGTTTAAAACTTTCAGGGACCTGCTCTGCTGCAGCTCCTGGCAGATTGTTGGGACTGTGACCCGGAGGCCCGACTGACAGCTCCCTGTGCTGTGGACAGATTAGTTTCTCTTCAGTCCTGTTTCTCTCCATGACTCAATCATTTGCACTCTTCTCTGTGTCACTATTATTTTTAATCAGGTCGAACTCTGCAGGTAAACACTTTGACTTGAGCGTGTTTCCATTACTCTCCTTCTCTCTTTACATTATAGAAAAATTCAAAATGAAATCCACGCTGTCATGCTGTAAATATAAATATAATTTGGGTTTTATGATTAAATAATAATAATAATAATTACTCTGTTTTTCCTATCATGACGTCTAATTACTGTATTTGTATTTACATTAAAAGACATGCTGCACATTAGTTTGTTTGGTCATGTGGGTGAATAAAGTTTTGAGTTATTCTGGTCAACATCTTTGTTGTTTTTGTTCAGATGAAAACAACGTGTTTATCTGTTTCCTCCTGGCTCCTGATGTAATGGATGAATGAGATAAAGTCACGTGTCTCTGGCTTTTGTGCTGTGGAAACTAGTGGATCAGCCTCTGATCCAAAGTGTGCTGGAGTTTTGCCATTACGTAAATAACGCGCGTGGCCTTTAACAACGGGCGTGGCCTCGTGATGTATTTCTGCTGTGCGGGTCAATGCGGAAGACAAACACGAACCGAGTTTCTACCTTGAATTCTTCAGAAACCCACCCAGACCCGAGGCACCTTTCTACGGTAAGTTTGTGAATGTAGACAGACGGTGTTTATAAGAAGCTAAACAACCTGAAAACACAACAGTCAGATGACTTTGACCTGTTCAGGTGGATTTATCAAGAGTTGAGTGGGGAAAGTGTGAATTTACAGGTGGATAAGTTTCTCACGTGTGATGCTTTGCTGCGTTTCTACATTTTAGAAAACTGTGACAGTAATAAGAAGACATCTTCTGTGGCTTTGGGAAATCATGCACATTTCTCCCTGTCGTTTAAATCTAATGAATAACTGACAGAATTAATCTGTGAGGAAAGGAATGATTATCTGACGCTCTAGATGAAATCAAATTTATAGGATTAAATATTAGTATTTAGATTGAACATGAGTTTATGCCGGTTTCCAGCTCAGATAAACAACCACAGACCTGCGTTGTTTATAGAAAGTGTGTATATGCTAAGATACAGTTTGGTTACACCGCTTAGAAAAGTAGTTTTGTACCAGTCATATAGTTTTAAATGAAATATTCATTGTATTTAATTTCTCACTGTTTCCCCCCCCCGACCTGTCAACAGAACCATGTGGCCAAATCAAGGTGGGATATCACATAACCAGCTTATAACTATAATATTCTATCACGTGTTTTATACTTGTTTTATGATTTAAGTGTGTTTGTTGTTATGTGCATCAGGACCTCCCCCCCCACCAAACCCTGCCTACCCTCCTGGCTACAACCCTGCGTATCCTCCTGTACCTCCTCCAGGAGTCTTCCCCCAGCCTCCGAACCCAGCGTACCCACCTTACCAACACCCAGCTGCCATGACCCCAGCTGTGAATGCATGTCCAGGGGTGATGCCTTACAGACCTCCTGGACCTCATCCTTATCCTATGGCTCCATGTGGATATCCAGCAGTCCCTCCTGCATATGTTCACCCAGGTCCATACCCACACTCCCCAAAATGGGGTCACCATAAAGGTCATCAGTGTGGAGGGATGTATCCCATGACTGGACCAGTAGCCGGAGGACTGACGGGAATGGTGATGGGAATGGTCGGACACAAAGTCAACAAAAAGATGAGGAAGAAGATGAAGAAAGCACATAAGTACAAGCACGGGCACTACAAATGTGGCAAGGTGAGACTGAGATTGAAATGGCTCCTCCTGCAGGTGAAACATTGACGCTAATACAAGATAAAAAGAAGTCACCAGATTGTATTGACTAAACAGTAAAGATTCTGAGGATGCAGCAGTTTAACCCAGTTTAAAGTGTCACCAAGGAAAAGCTTATAAACCAAAGGGAAAGCCTGGAATAGTTTGTGATAATGGCATTCCTTCCACCTCACCGTCTGACTCATACAACCCTCTGATTAATGGGCGGTCATCCCCAACCTTTCACCTAGTCCGTATTTAAGATTCGACTGCAAACTTTGCATCTGTAAAACGCAGCTTAAATGAAATGAACATATGTTTTGTCTTTCTCTCCACAGTCCTCGAGCAGCAGCAGCAGCAGCGACTCAGACTGAGGACACCAGGTCGACAAGGCTTTAACAGAAATGCTCCTTTACAAAATGGCAGCCTAACTATGAATTATAAACACACAAAGGTCAACTTTCTAACTTTTAACAGGATAAATACAGAGTTTTATCATATCTAGTTTGAGCTGTTCATAACACTAGAATGTGTTTCTTACTTTTGTATTTTTTATTTATCTTTTTGGTGGTGTTTATGTCTGTACCTACAGTTTCTGTCCAGCAGTAAAAACACAAACACTAGTGTGAAAACATGCTGAAGAGGAGCTCTCTTCATGAACAGCATGATCAGTCTTTGCTGTGAGAAAATGTTACATTGTGACTTAATAAAAAAATGTAAATATTTATTTTCTCAGGAAGATTAACCTACAGAGGTGGAGGTGATACATGAATTTAGTGTCTTTGTAAAAGATTGTAATTATAAAAACACCTGCAACTCACAACATAAACAGATGTAATGAGACGTCTAAGATGTGTGTGTCATTTGTATTGTTTGCTTATTTTTATGGATTGTGATGTATAATTTGTGTTTTTATATATGAGTAATAGTGATAATAGTAAAACATACTTAGAGTCAAAATTTATCAAATGAAATGAGGCTAAATTCCATTTAGCTGCTTCAGTTTCTGGGTCCTGGTACTGTCCATGCTGGCTCACTGTCACATGCCTTATTGGGACACACCAGGAGGACAGAGTCATGTTAATGTTGTTAACAGCTTAGCTTAGCAACAGCTATGCTACTCCTCCTATGACAGTCAAACTGTCAGCTCACCTGAACCCAGTAACTGACACATCTAAACTGAATGCAGCCATTATTATTCTAATTAACTATATTTTATTATTATATATGAACTACAATGTGTTTTATCCTAACTTTTCTTTTAACTATTGATCCATGATGTAATGGATTTGTGTGTGACTTTGGAGTGTGAATCATGAGTGTGAATCATTTCATGTCAGGTCAGTGTGTGTGTGTGTGTGTGTGTCATGGAAAACTCCTCCCTTTAAAATACATGGTTGGGAGTAAACAATCATTTCATTATCTCTGTCTTTTCTATGTCTTTGCCTCCCATCCAAAGTGTGTTGGAGTTCTACCATTGCGTAAATACCGTGCGTGGCCTTTAACAACGGGCGTGGTTTCCTGATGTGTTTCTCTCTGCTCCTGCCCCGAGGTTCAATGCGGAAGACCAACACGAACAGAGCTGAGGGTGAATTCCTGACAAACTCACCCAGACCCGAGGGAAGTTTCTAAGGTAAGTTTATGAAATCTAGTCACTGACTGTGTTTCTAAGGAGCGTGCATGTTCGAAAACAACCTGAAAACACCGCAGTCGGATGAGTTAAACCTGAGCGTTGGTGGATTTCTGTCGTATCATACCTGTAATACTGAGACAACTGGAGAAAGTGTGAAATTCCTGGTGGTTGTCGAGGGATTAAATAAACATGACGTTAGGACGTGAGATGAAAAATGCATCTGTGTAATATGTTTGAAAATTACTAAACTATCGCGAGCAAGAAGGGTGTGTTGTGTGTTGTAATTTTATTTGTTAGTTGCTGTAATAAAGTTTTGTAACAAAGTGAGCTCATAACCTTCATCAGATCTACACCGGGCTGCACCTGCAGCTAAAGATAATGTAACAGCCCTGCAATAAATCCTGATGGAGGAAACATGCGGAGCTCTTACTCAAGTAAAAACAGCAAGACAACAATAGAAACTGTAAATGTAATTAAAAATAAAAGCACTCATTATTCAGCAAAACCGTCCTTTAAATGTTATATTATGAATGAATGTTCTGGTGGGATGAAGCTAATAGTTTATATACTTATTTGAATCAGTAGCAGTGTATCGTATTTTACAAAGTGGTCACATATTTTGTGAGTAAAATCAGAACTAACTGTTCTGTCCAAATAATAATAATTAATGGAGGTTGTAATTCAACTTAATGGTCAAGAGATGGACAAAATATTATGAGCATGTCTGAAACAGTTTTAACCAAAACTGATCTTCATAACCTTCATGAAGGGTTAGGGTTACACAAAATAACTTTTAATTTAAGCAGTAAATCCCAATTTAGAGCAAATCTAAAACACAAAGGCTGTGACACCAGGAAACACGTTAACCCACATGGATCAGGTGCAGAACCTAGAATCAAATTTGACTAAATATTCACTGTATTTCATTTCTCAGTCTGCCCAGGTTTCCACCCCTGAAGCGTTTGACCTGTCAGCTCAGAGAACAGAACCATGTGGCCGAATCAAGGTGGGATATCGCACATAACCAGCATTTAATCATAATATGTTATGACTTCCTTATACCTGTTATATCTGTATCATATGTGTGAAGAATAAGGTGTGTGTTTGCGTTTATGTGCGTCAGGACCTCCCCCTCCAGTGGGCCCACCAAACCCTGCATTCCCTCCTGGCTACAACCCTGCATATCCCGCTGCACCTCCTGGAGGAGTTTTCCCGCAGCCTCCAAATCCAGCATTTCCACCGGGCCAGTTCCCAGCCGGTGTGAACCCAGCTATGCCGAACGCACCTCCAGGGGCAATGCCTTACGGAGCTCCTGGACCTTATCCTATGGCTCCAGGTGGATATCCAGTGGTCCCTCCTGGAGGTGTTCACCCAGGTCCATACCCACACTCCCCAAAAGGGGGTCACCATAAAGGCCACAAAGATCATCATCATGGAGGGATGAATCCAATGTTAGCCGGAGGAATGGCAGGAATGGGAATGGGGATGGCTGGACACAAAGCCCACAAAAAGATGAAGAAGATGAAGAAAGGACATAAGGCGCACAAGCATGGGCACCACAAACACGGCAAGGTGAGTCTGGGTTTAAAGACACATCATGGAAGAGCCGTTTAAAATGGCTGAAACACTGACGCTGATACAAGATTAAAAGATGGAACCTGAACCCTCAGCCTCAGGACTACTTTTCATCAAACAATATAAAGGCAGTCAGAACTCAACAAGTGCAAAGTGCTGCACAGATTTACTATTATTATTAATAGTATAATGTTATTCCCTCACTACACCTTATGTGTTTAATATAATGTGGCAACTAAAGATCAGTTTCATTGTTGATTATCCAGCCAAACCCTCAGTAATAACACCCACCACAAGTTCCCACAGTGTGAGGTGAGTTTATTATCATATAAGACAAATAAAATCTTTAACCTGCAGATGTTTGTCCTGGAATTAAAGACCTAAGCAGCTAATTGATTTGTCAGAATTTAGATTTCAGTTACCTGTTTCAGCTCCACTCAGATATCTCTGCTTTGAGTAAACATTTACAGGAAGGAGGAAACTGAGAAAGAAAAGGCAACATGAAACTACTTTACATCAGACTTCAGTAACTGATTCATAGTAAGCCTTCATTAGTTCACCAGGTGAACACAGCTGCACGTCTGTCCAGTTAAAGAATTCTTTGGAAACGTAATGTGACGCTCGCTCTGTCATTCTGGATTTGACTATCTTAGATCGTTTGAACGGGTTCAGTTAAGTCTGAGGAGTTTAACACAGAGCAGTGGTTGAAGTTAACACGGGTGCTGTGAGTAGTATTGAGTTTTTAATTGTTAAGGCAGCTGAAATGAAATTAAACATCTATATTTTTCTGTTTTCCTCCAGTCGTCCAGCAGCAGCAGCAGCAGCAGCAGCAGCGACTCAGACTGAAGACGATGAAATGCTGCTTTACAAGAGCTCAGCCTTACTGTTAATCATAAACACTCAAAGGTCATTCTTCTCACTTTAAACAGGATTTCTGAAAACATACAGTATTTCATCACATCTAGTATGGGCTGTATATAACACTAGACATGTATACATAGACTGTGAGCATCCCCACAGCATTAATCTGTATTGGTATTCCACCATGCCATTATTCTCTTTATTAATATTATTTGTAGTGTTTATGTAAAACATTCTGTAGTTATGATTTCTGTCAAACAGTAAAAACACAAACACTGGTTTGCAAATATATTGAAATACTCTGAAGAGGAACTGTGGTAATGTGCAGACAACTTTCTTCATGGATGTCGTTGGACTTTTGAGAAAATCTAACACTGCAATTTAGCATAAAAATAAAGCTGATAATAATAATAGTTAATTATGTTTGTTATGTTAAATTAAAGGTGGAGATGATGAAGGTATTGACTGTCTTTATTTAGACCTACTGATTGTATTGTCATTATTGTACATGAGTGCAGAAAAAATATTATTCTTAATTATTTTGTGTCTGTAATTATATATAAATGACCTTCAATTAATTCTGCTTAATAAATAGATGTAAATGAGAAGTCAAAATAAGTGTGTCTTCCCTAAACTGAAGTTGTAAACAGTTGCAGTACACTTTACGCCCACTAGTGGCCCTATAAATAAGTATTTTATTGAAGTTAGTAAATATGAACATATTAGAAACACTTGTAAAACATACGCCTGTTGAATAATTAATATTGAGGCACATGTAAAACATGTGAGCCATCAGTTATTTCCAACAGCAGATCTTCGCTGTTTTAAACCAGTGCAGTGTTTCTATTGTGCGCAATAACTCTTTATTTTTTTTAAATGACATATTTGCATTTAACCTGCCATATTGTAGCATAATGATGTCCTGCTGATGTGCTGCCGTAAGTTTTTTAAGGACGTGATTTCGGTGCGTCCTCGGGTCAGGCTCGGGATGGGGGTTTGGGTTGGGTGAAAGGGGAAAGTTCAGAGGTGATAATTTTGTTGTCTTTGTGTAAAGGAGTGGAGCTCGATCTCACATCACTCTTCCCTCTTCCCCGAGTCCTCTCTAAACTCTCCCCCGGGTTTCTACCCTCCCGAACCTCTCCCCTTCTACCCTTACAACCCCAACCCTCCCCCCGGTCACTTACCAGCGCAGGAGTCAGGTGAGTTTAATCTGGATGTTTGGTGTTTTTTCTGTATATTAGTTGTTATGGTCAGAAGTAGCGGAAAGAAATCGCGCCCAGCAGCAGCAGCAGCAGCTAGCGGCGGCTAGCAGCGGCTGCTCACCCAGCGTGCTAACAGGCCGCACGGCGATGAGCACGCAGTCTCAGCTCGGGGAAGTTTGATTTTAATGTCGCCCTTAAAAACTGCCGTCTGCTGTTTAGCGCTTGTGCTAAATTAAAAGAGGACCCAGCTACCATGCCACGAGGGGTGCCGGTGTTTGGTTAGCTATTGATAAGGTTGAGTAATGAAGCGAAGTAGCTAGCTTTGCTAAGTAGCGCACGCATGCTCCATTCATTTTCCCAGCAACCAGAATGCTAAGCGGCTAACAGACTTACAACAAGCGTTAATAGTTAAATGGACTTAACTTTAAACCAAAAAACACACGCGTAGTTAACAGATTATATGTTTGCCTTTCATTCCGAACATACTTGTGAGTGTATTTAACGAAATATAGCTCTAAGTGTGCTAATGAGGAAGGTAATTACCCGCACGTTTGTTGATAAACTTGATTTACAGCTAATGATGAAGGCAGCGTTAGCATACAAACCATATGTTTTTCAGTTAGCGCTGAGGTGGATTTAGTGCTAATTTACTTGTTTGGAGTCAGGTAACTTGTGTCGGAGCAGCATTCAGATGTTTGGAGATAAGATGCATCTAACCAGCAGCGTGTAGTTGGCACAGTGGAAGTACCCTTAGCCATTTTTTTTTCTGTTTCATCGTAGTACGCATCAGTTTTGATGAGCTCCAACGTTAGCATGGGCTGTTATCACACTTTCTGAATAAGTTTTTATTTATTTCCGAAGGGGAATTTTGTCTAATGGAAAACTAACATGTATGTAACATAATGTGTTTTTAAATTTGTCATCAAACTGCACATTTAGCCAGAGGATGTGACTGAACTGAATGTTTTAATATGTTATATAATTAGCAAGATGGGGATAAAATACCTTGTGTTCTCAAGAATTATGATATTGAAAATTATGATATTGTATAAATTATATATATATATGATAGATTATTAACTCACCATGGGTATAAATGTTGCTGTCATTTAATGCTTTCAGTGTTAACCTCTTTGTTTGTTGTGTGTCAGTCAGATCACTTTCATACATGATATAAAGGCACACAGCTTGTCTTACTGTTGTTGCCCCTAATCTGCGTGCATGTTGTGTTTTTCCTCTTTACTCTGCCACAGCTCTTATGGCATGATCACCGTCGGTTTATAATTTCCTAACGTCTGCTGTGTCTCTCTGTCCGTCCCTTTAGATCCATCTCGGTGACCAAAGACCCCAGTTGTATTTGGACTCCTAGGTTGCAGTTGCAGTTATGGACTCCGGTGTGATTGAAGGAGGGCTCAATGTCACCCTTACCATTAGGCTGCTCATGCATGGCAAGGTGAGGTCATCCATCAGCTGCTTGTGTCGGCACTCTAATAGCCTATGACGTTATATTTATGGATATGAATCCTGTGGGGATGTTACGGGGCAGGGACTTTGATGTGATGAGTAAGGGTATTGACATGGTGATGGGATCCTGTATCTCGGAGCGAAGTGGAGTGGTGTTTTAGCGTGTTTCTCTACCGGGGCTCACACAAATGAGATCACGTTTGCCTCAAGTCTAAATGTGTTACCTCCCAAGTTAGACTCACTGTGCTGAAATATTAAAAAATGTTCCTCTTTGCTGTTATCTCAGAAATAGCGAGCTGTTTCCTGAGAGCAGAGTTATGCTCCTCATCAGCCCCTCGAATGAGCAGTATATTCTTTAAACATTTTCCCCTGCGTTCCTCTCTGAATGACCACAGAGCAGCTTGAGAGATCATGTGACATTGCAAGCAGCCATTTCTACATCTCTATCAAACATTTGGTAAAATTTACAACCAGGAGGTCTGACATTGCATTTGCTGTTATCACTAATCCATCTGGCTTTCACCACAGAGCCATAGCCACACACTTGTTGCATCTCAAGTTCCGCAGTGACCTGTTGTTATTGTGGTTTCAAATGCTGAGATGCCATGTGGCAAGAAGCGGCTGCTCAAAATCTGACTCTGACACGTCAGCTTATACTGCTGTCAAACCAAACTGTGATAACATCCCCCCTCCAAAAAAAAACATGATCCTGCAGAAGCTCGGCTAGCTCGTGGTTTTCTGAAACAGGCCCCGGTTTTGTCTGTTCATTAGCAGCTGACGGAGAGCGTGTGCTTGACTGCATCCCGGGTCTCGACGTGTCAACAGTGCCATCTTAAGTCTCTGTGGGATTAGATGGAAACAAAAACTGCTTGAGCCAGAGATCTTGGGAATTTGTGATGGATCAGGCTGAGCATTTTCCTCAATTTGTAACAAGCTCTGTCCTTTCTCCAGATAAACTAGTCAAGCTGTAGCTGGAGACGTTAGACGTGTCCTGCTCTGTGGTAGTAAAAAGTGGGAAGTGTGAAGAGATGATTAATCTGCCTAATAAAACGGTATCTGTTTTCCTCTTTTAGGAAGTTGGAAGCATTATCGGAAAGGTAAGCTGCTGCTTCATGTGATTGAAATGTTGATGGTCTGTCATTATCTGTGTTGATCTTTGTGTTGACTTTTGTTGTGATCTTCTGCTAATAGAAAGGCGAATCTGTGAAGAAGATGAGAGAAGAGGTGAGGTCTTTTCTTCCCGTTTCTTTCTTCTAGTTATTCCACAGCACAATGGGCTGTAATGTTCTATTTACCAAGAGGCTCCTCTCTTTTTGTCTGCAGAGTGGGGCTCGCATCAACATCTCTGAGGGCAATTGTCCTGAGAGGATCATTACATTGGCAGGTCCAACCACCGCCATCTTTAAAGCATTCTCCATGATCATCGAAAAGCTGGAAGAGGTAGGTCACAGTTTTTACCGTCTGGTGGATTTGCAGGCCAGCAGTAACCAGCCTGAACACAGAACCGGATTAACCTTCATCTTCACATTTCTGCCAGGACATAAGCAGCTCAATGACAAACAGCACAGCCACCAGCAAGCCCCCAGTGACCCTCCGCATTGTGGTGCCTGCCAGCCAGTGTGGCTCCCTCATCGGGAAAGGTGGCTGCAAAATCAAGGAAATTCGAGAGGTAGGCAAATGTAATACAAAACCTGTAAAACAAAAACACATGAGCTCCAACCCCTGCGGCGTTAACTGACCGTCACATCTCTATCTGCAGAATTATACACAGCAGGGCTTAAATTCTCATCTCATCTCCCTGCGTTTGTATGTTTCAGTCAACCGGTGCTCAGGTACAAGTGGCAGGAGACATGCTCCCCAACTCCACGGAGCGTGCCATCACCATCGCTGGCACTCCCCAGTCGATAATTGAGTGTGTGAAGCAGATCTGTGTGGTCATGCTTGAGGTAAGTGGACTCATGAAAGCAGTGAAGCGAATGAAGTGGCAGCTGTTGACCTGTAAATTAATGATGGGAAATACTGGGCTCTCGGCTGTTGTGTGTTGGGTTTGGACCAAGAATGTCTCGAGCTGATCGACAGGATCGGGGCTGATGTGTTTTAAAGATACTGTAAAAACACTTGGACTTGTTGAGGAACATGTTTAACACTGATTACACTGTATTTTCTCAGAGCATCATGTGAGACTATGAGTACACAACGCAGCTGTCTAATGAAGGAGAATATAAACAGCTGAACAAAGGATAATGCAGAACTAAATTAAGACATTCCTAGTAGAGAATTTAAAGACTGTTGACTGTTGTACTGTTTGACGACGTGGATAGTAATATAATGACACATGCTTTGTCTCCCGTACAGTCTCCCCCTAAGGGGGTCACTATCCCCTACCGACCCAAGCCTTCAGGATCCCCCGTCATCTTTGCAGGCGGACAGGTACATACGACACTTCAGAGGGACATGGGATCCCACCTGTGTATTCATGATGTTTTTTGGGGGGGTATTTGTTGCTGCAGTTGTCTGTCATTTGGATTACGATGAGTGTGAGATGCATATATGTGCAGAATATCATACAGTTTGGCTCGAAGTGAGCATCCTGAAAGACACATCTAGTCTTGATACTATACGTGATTGGGCGAGTTTAAAAGACTAGCTTGAAGAGATTAAAGTTTAGAAAACAGTTGCAACCAGAGCTGCTTGTGCTAATTCTTTTAAAAGTGTGTCAGCAGCTTTGGTCGTCTGATAATAAAACATTTGCCCTTGAGGCTTTTTGTTGCAGGACTTCCTATTTGTTTGATCGCTCCGAGTTTGTTTCAATCTTTTGAAAATTTCAAAAGTGAGGTGGCCTATTTCCTGCTATTGTTGGTCTGAACCAAATGCTTTCTGGTGCTTGTTGGCCCTAACATTACCAGGTCTTTTATCTTACTAAATACCTTTTTTATTCTTTGAGGAAAAAATCTCTCCCTCTGGTTTTCCTTGATTCTGCTGCAGTGTCTCTGAAGATTTCTCTTTTCCCAGAAATGTGGAGACTTTGGACAAGACATAAGTGTTGATATTCTTTTTTTTAATGAGTCGGAGTCTCAAATAGATATTTCTACGTTAGGAGGATGTAGCTGGAGCAGTGACCTGTCCGATAAAATCAGATGCGAGGCGTATGAAAGCTTTGTTTTCATTTGTTTCAGGCATATGCCGTACAAGGACAGCACGCGATTCCACAGCCAGATGTAAGTGCAGTAGACATTCTTACATGACCCCTCCCACCTCCACCACTCCCACCCATAATTGCAACTGCCCTCCCCAAAAATGTGCAACTGCCCACCCGCCCGCCCACGCCTCCTTTTACAGCCCATAACTGTAGATGCACTTGCCCCCTACTTTTATTTTATTGTGCCTCCCTTCGATCTACTGTTATCAGACTCTGTAACCATGTAGAGAGCACTTCATGTTCGTGTAGTTCCTCAGTTTGACTGGCAGTCAGTTGTTAATTAAACTGACATTTGTTGTTTGTGTTTGTCCAGACTCTCCACTGTTCCATGAATAATAATCTGTTCCTGCTGCTCACTCTTTTTTTTCCTTTTTGTTCTGTTTTGTTTTTCGTGTTTCGTTCATTAGTCTGTCCCGAGGCAACATGTTGTTCTTTTCCCCTCTTTATTAACTCTTCATTATTACTTTGTGCTCTGCCCACTGTTCACTCAATTAATCTTTCTCTCTCTCTTTTTTTAATGAGCTTTAGATTTTGCTTCAGCAGTATTGGTTGTCTTAGACCAGATATTAGTATTATCTGCCATATTGTAAATATTAGCAACAGAGTAAGGATATAATCAGATATAAGATATTATGCAGTGAAAATTATACAGTTCAGATATGTTTATTTCTTTTAAAAGGTCAGTAAGCACTGTGATTACTCTAATCTTTGTTTTTAAAGTAAAATCTGTTTGTTGAAGAGACACACAGACCTCATCTCTTCTTTAAGTCTTTCCATTACCAGCTGTAGTGGTGAAAACAGGTTCAGTGTTAAGCTAAGTTGAGACTGTCAAAGTTCATGTTTGGGTCTTGTATTGGTGTTGGTTAGGAAATCCCCTGCACATTGAGCGCTCCCTCCCTTGTGTATTGTGACTTTCCCCTGACCCTGATGACTGCGAGAAAGCATTACCAAGAGATGCAGCCTGCACCTTGGAGGAATACCTGTGGGGTACCCTACATAGACAAGTCATAAAACACACTGATCAGACACCAGTTCTCCAGCTTTTTGAAAGGATAAGAGACACACTATTAACTGATGTGTATGTGTGTGTGTGTGTGAAATCTCTTTTTTCTTTGGAGGTTCTTTGTGTAGCTGTCTGTACTGACTGTGATTTTTTTGTTCTGTTTTTCCCCTCTTCCTGTGTTTTCCATTTCCTCAATTTCTCTCCCTGCCTCCTCTCTCACTCTCACAGTCTTCCTCTGCTGCTATCTCTCCACAGCTCACCAAGCTTCACCAGCTGGCTATGCAGCAGAGCCCCTTCCCCATCGCACCAAGCAACCAGGGATTCACTGGTATGCAGCATGACACGACCCCACCGGCTGTCGGTGCAACATTTTACTAACTCGTTTGACTTTTTTGGACACAGGGGTCATATTGGTTGTTTTAAGTACTTTAATATTGATCATGCATCATTTTAGAAATGCACTGATTAACCAGGGAAAGAGCCTCTCTTCACTGGAAAGGAAGTCAACAAAGAAAGTATCATTTTTGTTTTTGACGCTGACACAGGACTTCCCCTGCGGATTTTTGAGGCTGCTTTTTGACGTCTTGTATTGGCCTGCGTTGTGTTGAAAGGTCATTATAATTCAGTAGAACAGCAGAAGCAACACATGAGCTGTGAGGGCGGAAAAAGGAACCGATTTTAAACTTTGAGCTTTGACAGAGTTGTAAAAATGGAACGAGTCCATGCCTTGCTGAAATACACTGAATATATGAGTGCCCAGTGTATTAATAATATGTCCTTTCATTCCTATAATCAGTACAGTTTAATGTTAATGCTGTGTGTTGTGTTCACTGTCACTCAGTGCATGCATGTTTCGCAGCTCTCCTGATGGCATATTAATCTCACTACTTTCTGAATTTGTTACTGATAAGAGCATCTGCTCCTCTGTCGTCCAAGTGCTCCTCTCTTGATATTGTGTGTGTATTGATTAGAACTTTTTGATTATTGTTGCTTATCATTTTCTTGTTTATTAATCAGGGATAGATGCTTCTGCTCAGACCAGTTCCCATGAGATGACCATTCCAAATGATGTAAGTGTAAAAAGTACATTTTTATCACTGGTAAACAGTTGAAGTGTATCGCTACATTTCATGTTTTTCCCACTTAATTCCAGGTTGCTAACTTTACCTGAGGCACGTGTTCATTACTCAGGATCTGTTAAGCTTTCCTGTCACTAAACTTCCTGACTCTTCTCCTCTGTAGCTTATTGGGTGCATCATCGGCCGCCAGGGAGCCAAGATCAATGAGATCAGGCAAATGTCGGGTGCCCAGATCAAGATTGCGAATCCAGTGGACGGATCGACTGACCGCCAGGTCACCATCACAGGCTCACCTGCCAGCATCAGTCTGGCGGAGTACCTCATTAACGCCAGGTGAGATAATCACTTGTATAATATGTTGGCTCCCAACAGGTGATTCACAGGTTTCAATAAATCAAAATAATGTTGCATTGCCGCTACATAAAGTTAGATTTAAACCTAGTTAGTTGGGCCGACCTGACTTTTCTTTTTTCTCTTTTCTAAATTTGGTCCTTCTGTTCAGTCCCACTCTCACATTTCATTTCTCCTGATGTCTCAGTGCTACTGTAATTCACCAAAGAGTGAAATAGTTTCAGTGACCAGCCTGTCTGCTTATGTGTGCAATGCAACAGCTTTTCTAGTCTGGATATTTGTGCAGATTCTTTCAGTGTTTGTGATCCATCACAAGAGAAGTGTTTTTTTTTCTCCCCTCTTTGCTTTTCTTTTTAACTGACACATTTATTTCTAATGAAGCTTTTTGTCCTGTGTTTTGGTCACATCCCTGAGTGATCCCCCCCCACACACACACTCCACCGCTCCTCCGACCCCTTACCCCCCACCCACCCATTGCTCACCAGCCTGCCCTGTGACCCATCCCGACTGTGTTGTCCCTCTCTCCTTGTCTCTCTTTCTACAGTGTAGAGTCCTCTAAACCTCCTCCCTCCTCCTCCTCCTTGAACCCTGAACAGACCAGCCTGTGCCCTCCCTCCACCTCTACTACTACTACTACTACTACCACTACTACTACTACTACCACCACCTCCTCTGCTGCTACCTCCTCCTTCTCTTCCTCCTCCTCCTCTTCCTCCTGTGTGGTGCCCCCCTCAGCCTCCATCCCTCTGTCCTTGTTGGCTCCAGGGCCGCCTCCTCCCTCCTCTTCCTCCTCCTCTTCCTCCTCCACTGATTCCCTGCTCCCCAGCTCTCCTGCCTGTGTGTCAAGTCTCCTCAGTCTCAAGCCCCTCCCTCTCCTGGCCCTCCATGTTGTCAGTGGGGCCAGTAACCCTGCACACCCAATCCCCACTGAGCCCAAAATCGCCCCAGAGCTCGGCTCCAAGTCTAAAAGGCGAAGGCTCTCCCCTTACTAACGAAGGAAACATAAGTCATCTACTACTAAAGTACTGACAATGCTCTTTGTTGTCTGTACCTGCACTTGCTTTTGTATCTGGCTGTGCCATGCCATGCTTACTACAGAAAACAAATGCACACAAACAAGTGACACACAGCCAGAAAGGTGGTTGCTGCCATATTTATAAACTAGATATCTGTAGCTTGATTTGGCCTGTCTCCTAAAAGAAATGACATGTTGAGTGCATTATATTTTTAAAATGACTTTGAACTTAGCATGGACAGTGAATTATTTCACTGATTTACTGAAGCATTTCTCTCTTTGTGTAAGCTCTGCTCAGGTAGCGGCTCTCTTTAAGATGTCAAATTGTATTTATGGGAATAGTTTTTCTTGTAGTGAATTTTAAGTGACTAATGTTAGCTGTCATAATGGAGAGTAAATGTATCACTTTTTTTCTGCATATGTAAGAAACTATTGTAATTTCATTTCCAACCTAATCTGCCCTCAGGTATCAAAGGCACCAAATCATCCTTTAAATCACGATGTTGATATGAAAAATAACCAGTTCAGCTTCAGTTTAAAGGTTGGACAGTTCAGGATGTGCACTTTCTCGCTTTCTTCACAGGATTCTTTTACAGTGAACATTTAGCTGGAGCCAGAAGCTGGTGGGCTTAGCTTAGCATCGAGCGAGGAAACGGGGAAACAGTCAACGAGGCTTTGTCCAAAGGAAACAGAATCCACCCACCATCTTTGAAGCTCAGTTAGCATGTTTTAATGCATTAGTTTAATTTGTGTAAAAACAACAGTTTCTTGGCAGTCACTTCCTGGAGTGATAAGACAACACAAACTTCCTCCCCCAGCCAAGAAACAGTCAATAGCTCGTAACTCCCTTGTACACCTCAGGTTGTGTATAGATTAAGCAAACAAGATACAGTATATTTAGGTGGTTTGTGTGGTAGAGCTAGGCGCTGTTTCCCCTCATTTACAGTCTTTATGCTAAGCTAAGCTAACCAGCCAATCGTGGTATTGAACTTCAAGGAAGAAAGCAAAAAGTGCATGTTCCAAAATGTTAAACTGTCTCTGTAACACAGCTCCATTATCAAACCATTAACGCTGTTTGAGGTCGGACTGATCAGCTGTTGAGAAGAGTTATCACTGACAGTGGGAGCAGCCAAACTGAACACCCAATGATTTTTTTTTTTCCTATATCGGTGCAAACATTTCCCATTCAGTAAATCCAGCTGATCACCTTATACCGAACTTTATTCTAATGATGTAATGTACAGTTATTGAGGTTGACATTTATCTCGTCTGTCTGATTGCATGCCTTATTCTCTCTCCCTCCCTGGTCTCCGGGTGTCTCTCTGTCTGTTTCTCCAGGCTTTCCTCTGAGGCCACAGGACTGGCAGCCAACTGATAAGACACTGCATCTGCACTAAATCTCACTTTTATATCATCGGCTACCATAAAGCAGTCAATGCAACTATCCAACTTAAGAGTTTATATATTATACTGCCTCTTCCTCATTTGAAATCATGTCAACCACCACTGATTTGATCCGCTGAGTTCATTATTTATTTTCTTTGTTTTTGGTTTTAGTCAAAAGAAGCAAACAATTAGGTTTTTAATTCCCTTTTTGAGTCGAGTTGGAGGTTTTAATGATTTATTATTAGACTTTTTTTTTTCCCCCCTTGGATGGATCCTTCGCTCTCTTCCCTTTTCTTTGCCATCACAGAGGAGTAGAGTTGGAAAAACTCTGAATAGGCATATAGATTTAGTTCTGTACAGTCAGTTTTTTTCTTTAAAAAGGAAAAGACAAAAAAGGTAAAATAAAAAAAACGTATCAAAAATAAGAATAGAGTGACTGTTTTATTCTGTGTTTATCTTTTCCCCCTCACCCAGTTCCACAAGTCGGGTCTGTCTTATTTCATGTCCATACTCACTTGCTTTAAGTAGACACAGCATTCTCCCCCTTTGTCACCTTTTTTCAACTGAAGTGCTCGTAACATGAATTACACTCGTGTCACTGAGGAGAATACGTAGCTGTACATGCACTGTCACTGATTATATTTGGTTATGAAGACAAATGTTCTAACACTCACAGTTGAATTTATCCAGATAATTTAAAAATGTGTATTACTACGCATGTCAGTTTATTTCCCCCACCTATACATGTCATTCCTGCCCCCTCCCCTCCTCCTCTCCACTCTCCTGGTCCTGAATCATGTGTTGATATTTTGCTGGGATGGGAGGGTTTTGGGGTTTGGGCTCGGCTCCAGGGATCGGAAGCAGAGGGTTCTCCTCGCTTTTTTTGTAAAGACTGATATATACTAAAAAAAAAAAAAAAAAAAGTTGGAATATTTGTTTTAAATGGAGGAAATATTTTTTTTTAACTACCAAAGGGGGATTAACTCCTGGACACTGACTGATCTGTCTATTAAATGTGATGAGGCTGAGAACTGAAATCATTGAAGCTCTGGAACTAGACAAAGAAAGGGTTGTGAGTTAACACTAGTTTTCCTGCTCTTTGCTTTGCTCAAGTCAGAATTTTATTTTATTTTTTATTTGCAGGAAAGAAAACTTTTGTGCACGTTTTTGAGACTGTAGACCTGGGTGCCACAACATTGTTTAAAAAATACAGAAATAAAGATGTGAAATGCTCAAACCACCGATTGTCTTAAGTCCCTGTCGTGAGTAAACCGAGCACACGAGTTTGAGATTTTACAGGTTTGATTTTATTTTAAATTGTTTCTTAAATATATTTATTGTACAGTTACAATAATGCAGTATAAAAAGCAAACATTTTCAGTTCATACCGGGTTGTTTCACCTCCACAGTCGAGACACTAGAGGGCAGTAGTTTTGCTTTTTGGCAACATTTTCTCCTGCAGGAGGATTTTTAGCTTTAAACCTTTGGGGGGCTCAATCAGTTTAAAACGCTGTACAAATTTAAACTTAACATCAGATAAAAACTAAAAAAGAAGAAGAAGCTGCCATTTGTAGCTTATTGAGTTTGACCTGATCAGTCATGGATTAATGGAACAGGATGTAACGTGCTGTTGTACAGTCATGATTGAACCACGAGCACATGAAGAAGGCTTGTCAAGGGACACAAGTACATCAGAACTACAGTTTCATGTATCATACTGTTGATTATGGAGGAGCCCTTACACATTTGTGAGAAATCTGTTGGCTTAAATTTCAGCTGGCGAGGACAATGTCAGTAAACTGAGCGACTGCACTGTGGGCTTGTATGTAATCTGCTATGTTGAGAGCTGAAAAACTGCAAAGTTGAGGTCCAGAACTGTTCAGCATTTTTACCCCCTGATGCTGAGTAAACCAAGAGTTGTTCTCTGTGATTTATCTACTAAAACAACACTACACCCACAGTACAGAACCACAGGGCTGTTTGTATAAATGAGCCACATTATTACGTTTCCCAAAATGACACCAGCTCCAACATGACGTCCTCTCTGTGTTAGCACACTGCAAACACAGCGTGGCTTCGTGCTGGGGCCGATCGAGGGCAGAAGAAAACCATGAATCTTATTAATCAGTTATTCTGAGATCTGTTTCAGTGTCCCTGTCATCCATACGCCTTCAGTCATTAAATGCCTGCAATAAATCAGCAGTGTCGCTGCATTTTTTTCCTCTGTGGGTTCGGTCTAATTCTTCATTTTGATCTGAGTCCCAAACTGTGACAGCTCATAAATATCCAATGGGCCATCCATACCTTTTCACAAGCATGCTCTTCTGATGCTATATACACACCTAGATGCTCAGAAAAGGAATTTCAAACAGGTATTGTGTTTTAATACAACAAACACTGCAATACTAATTTAAAAAAAAGCCTGTCTGCCCTGAATGAACCTGGATGTGGTTCCTTTGACCTGCGATACGACAGGACATACTGTACCAGAGCAGACATATTGCTTTTTTCTTTGTTCACATGTTGCTCCTATTTTTTTTCTCTGTGTTTCGATGCTCAGACATGAACAGCAGCTACAGTACATTCTACTACCATAAGCTTTTTGAGGTTCAAATAGAGTAGCTCCACCTAATTAGAAACATCAGCACCTTTAAATTATACAATCTCACATTTTAAAAATTTGTTCATTGTACAACGTCACATATTTACATGGATATTAAAACACAGAAGTAGAAAATGGCAACATAATCCGCATTACAAATATAAATAAAAAATGTAAACGTCACAAATGAAAAATGTAAACTTTGTTTCTTTAAAATGTCGATGGATTCTCTGTAAATTAACAATAAATTAGTCAGTGCATAAAGTTTTGAGAGGATATGACACAATGACCACGTGGACATCTGAACATTTCATAAAATTAATTAAGTGCAAGTAGCAACACCAGTGGGAGTCCCAGTGATGTTGATAGTTGAAACGTTAAAATATAATAGAAGCCCTGATAGGATTTCATAAACATGTTCACATATGACACGACGTGAAATAACACGACACGTTTTTCATGACGGAGATGAAAATACAAACTTGACATGGAAGATGGCGGGAGACGTGACCGGGCGGTTGTGTACGTTGGCCTCTTTCTGACCGAGGCCTCTGTCGCTGAGGTGTCGTTCATGTGTTTTTGCGAAGCTGATCTTGGTTGCCAGTTTCTGTGAGCAGAGGAGGCAGCTGCTCCGGCAGCTCGGCTAACGCCTCATTTCAGTTCCACAGGATGGGATTTAATCAGGGCTTGTTTTGTGTTGCTGCTTGTGACGAAGGAGGCGGGCCTTGGTTTCCTGCCTCTCTGCTGTGTCCCTGATCGTGACTCAGTGTTTCGCTAAGGTCTGTGAGAGTCAAAGGGGCGTTCGGAGGCCGAGCATCTGAGTGGGTTGAGGTGTTGGGGGAGGTTTTTCACCAGTTGGCTGGAGGCTGGCTGGGCTCTGCGCTGCCTGAGTGGTCGAGCTCTGCACTGTCACAGTCTGAGTCGTCATACAGGCCCTGGTTTGGAGCAGACACATGAAGTATTTGACTTAGAACAGCAACAGATTCTTTAACACTGACCTACATCAGATTGTTGGTTAAGTACTGGAAAGCAGCCGTTGTCTGTACCTTAACATCTGCATGTCTCTATACTGTTTATCTGACTACTTCCTGTTCATTCACTCTTTCTTTGCCTACCTCATAATTCAGTTCATTTGAAGCGAGCTGGGTTTTGACTTGTCGCAGAATGGCCTCCTTCTCAGACAGCCTGTCGGAGCCCAGCTGGGTCAGGTCAGACGGGTCGGCGGGAATCTCCGAGCCCTGAGACAGGAGGTCGTCGCTCTTGTCGTCCAGGCGCTCGTCTGTGTTGGTGCTGACCACGTCCGGCGTGCCGCTGTGGGAGTGGTCGGTGGTGTTTCCCTCCTCGCCGTCCGAGACCGACAAGTTCTCGGAGCTAAACGTCGACAGGGACTGGCATTTGGTCATGCTCACAGGACGCCTGAGGGGCCAACAGCATAGGAGAGGGGCGATATACTCATCAAAGATTTCTACATGGAGTATTCAGTAATTCTATGTAACACTTTTGAAAGCTCTTACCGTCTCCTCGGCAGCTCCACTTCACTGTCCACCTCTCCTTCCTCTTCCTCTGATGACACTCCACGTCTCTGTGGGGAGTATTTACAACATCAGTGTTTACCTGCTTCACTGCAGACTAACTGCCAACAACCCTGCCAAGATTTTGGAGCCATCTGGTGAGACATGACCCTGATGACACTCTGGATACATATACTACTGTTGAAAAGCTCAGTGAATTCAGGTTTTGAATCGACTGAGCTGGAGGTTCATCTTTCCGCCCTGATCTAACATACATGTATAAGTCTCACCTGACTGCGTGTCACTGCCGCCCTGTAGAGCAGTGCTGCGGGCGTGAGGCGTTGACTTCTGGGCGAGCGTGTGATCACCGTCCCATCCTCCTTCTCCTCACCCTCGTGGGGGGTGCGGGGGCTCCCGAGGACGGACGCCCTCCCGGCGGCCGCTCCCCTGCCGCACGGCGAGTCGGGGCTGCTGGAGAACGGGATGGAAGCTGCGTCTTCGCTGGGTGTGTCACTGCGTGGGGGTGTCTCCGCCAGGTCGTCGGTCCCCACGCCCACGTCCGGCCCTTCCCCCGGCCCCCCAGGTCCTCCTGCTCTCCCCCAGTCCGGCTGAGGCGCTCTGACTGCCTGCTCTGTCCAGCCCCGGCCTCGCCTGCCCCTTCCTCCGGCCCTCGGCCTCCAGGGTGGTCGAGATGAGATCGGGGCTGGAGGAGGACATCTTCTTGAGCAGCAGGTCGTGCTGCAGGCCCCTGAGGGCCGCGCTGGGGTCTAGATGGTGCTTGCTGCTGGGAACGGACGAGGTGGCGTTGACCATTGCTAAAGACGAAGACAGTGTGGCTTTCAGCTGAGCCAAATCCCCACTGCTGCCTTTTCCAGCCTTCCTGTAGCGGGGTTTTCCTCGGCGTGAGCGACCAGGGGAGGTAGAGCCTTTGTTGGGTATCGTGACCTGGGTCATGGACGAGTCCAGTTTGGGAAGAATGACTTCTGACTTTAACAAATCTGGCCTGGAAAAGGCAAGCACAGAATCAATTAAAAAAAAGATATTCTCGATGGTTTCCCTTCTTTATTTTTCACTAAATGACTGATAAGTTCCCTCCCGTCTCACCTCTTGCTGTGTGAGGGCAGTTTCTGAGGTACGTTGCGTTTCTTCATGAGTTTCTCCATCGAGTTGGAGGAGGCTGACTGTCTGGAGCTGTGGTGCTTGAAGCAGCCTGGGTACTTCTTATCCAGTGACTGCTCCCTCCTGATGTTAAAACACAGAGCCAATAACCATTTAATGGATGTCAATGGATACTCAGAGGTGTATGAGAGCACTTTGTTACATGCAGTGGCCCCGTGTGACTGGTTATAATGGCCATTTGCTTCATGTTAGAGATGATGCAGTACCTAGGACTTAAAGGTAACATGCTGCCTTTATTTCTAAGCTTTGCTGGATTGATCTGTTACACTGAAATCAGAGTCAATGTTTTCGTACTTGAGCAGTTCTTTCTCTTTGATCTCCAGCTGCAGCATGATAGCATTCAGCTCCATGTACAGATTGTTGGCTCTCTCCAGTTTCCTCTCGTAGTGCTCCCGGATGTCCAGTGCATGTCTGGATGGAGAGAGAAGGGGGGAGATACAGACATAAATACACAGACGTGCACATTTATCTACTACTACTATAATCGAATCAGCTCTTTTTTCCCTTATTGTCTTTAATTCTTGGCTGACCTGAGTTCCTCTCTGCGTCGTTTGATCAGCTCCTCGTCCAGCCTGTGAAGACACGTCCCCTCAGACTTGATCTTCTCAAAGTGGTGCCTCACCTCGTCTCTCCACTCCGCCTGGTGGGACACATCAAACACACCCATCAGAACAGGATTTAATGACTATTAATTTCTCTATTAAAATGGTTCAGATAGTTTTAAAGCACAAATGGTGTCTAATATTACTTCACTACTATCACTACTACCACTGCTGTTAATTGTGTTGTGGATGTGTCTGCGCATCAATTCAAAACCAGAGATGCCTATAAAAACAGCACAATAACAGGTTTTAACCAGAACACAGCAGCCTGCACTTGAAGGTTTTGCAAAGTAAAGTCATCGTAGTCGCTCCTCTCTGTAGCTGACATCAAATCACATAACAAATTAAATCCTGTTTTTATTAGATGTGGAAGTTGCTGCCATTCCTGTGTTTTCCTCCAGGATAATAAAGTATGACTGCACTTCATCTGACTAATGATATTAACAACAAATGATATTTATACTGCGATTAAATTTCATTGCACCTTGATGCAGTAAAAAAAAGCTCTTAATTTGCAGACTGACTTGAGGTTCATGTGTATCACTGAAACCCATTAGGCTGTCAGAGGATGATCAATACAGAGGGAGCAGAACTAAACATGAACTGACATGACATGAAGACAAAAAAAAAAAAAATGCAGCGTGGGCATTTTCTTGCTCACACTGAGGCGTGACAGCTGTTATCTGATACCTGTCATATCAAAGGACAAAGGAAGTCAGATATATGAGCGCGTGCATGTACACCCACATGTGTGTACCTTGTATGTGTGTGTGTATTCCTGTCTGTGCGAGTGATACTGTTCTTATTAAGCTAATGGACTCTGTGTGCACTCCCCTATGTCTCCAGTCCCCTCTTACTCCCTCTCTCTCTTTGCTCTCTGCTCCCTGCCCATTAAAGCAATCAATACACTCCAGCAGAAAATACTTCTTTCCAACGTCACAAGAAAAATCCATTATGGGGCAGAGAGGAGAGAAACTGTGCAGGGGGAAGGGGAGAAATAAAGGATCAAGGATAAGTGGAGAGAGTGAAAGAGGTTTGTGTTTTGCATCATACGAAAAAAAAAGAAAAAAAAGGGCAGGGCGATTGCAGCTAAGCAGCAAAATATAATCTTATTTATTTGTGTGTTTGTGTGCACAAGAGTCGCATGATCGCACATGCATGAGCTATAAATGCATCTGTGCTTTTAAGACATATCTTCCACACAATTACACTTTTCTAAGTCTCCTGTCCTTCATCGTTTCAGGTTCTGCTGTTGTCTAGCATATTTGTCTTTGGGCCCCATCCCCCACCCAATCACACACACAAAGACACACACACTCCCTCCCTCTCCATCACACGCAGCAGACCTTCTCATTTTGATATGATGGGAGGTTGGAAAAGGTCCTCGCTTTGACCACGAATCAGCACTCGCACGTGACAAGGAACAAAGATGGAGGAATCAACAATAAGATGTTGTGATCGAAAGGACAGGTATTATTAGTGGGCTCCCAGGAGGCCTGAGGCCCCAGGCAGCTGCACACTGCCTGAAATCACTGCAGCAGACTGGAAACAAATGGCAGTGGCTTAACAGCAAAATGACTATTAGAGATACTGGATGTTGTTGACAGGAGGTTCCCTGGTAGAGAGACGTATAGAGGTCATTTCTACTCTTGTCTGGTGTCAGTTTATTTATTATTTGACCAGGGAGACTGAGACTGAGTAAGACAGGTCGTGTAGCTTCCAAAGTTACAGTAAATTTAGTGCATATTTTTCCTCATTCTCTCCACTGCAGCTCACTGAAACTGAGAGGATCTCACACTAAAAACACTGTTGATTGTTTGACTCTGCTGAGGGACAGAAGAGCTTACCTGAGACTGAAAGTAAGTTTCCTGTGGAGTAGATAAGATGTCTGCTGAGGCGATGTCCAGGTGCAGGAGAATCTGTCGAAATCGATGGCCTGTTTCTTGGCTTGCAGTTCCTGTGAATGGAAGCCAGTAGCATGATTACCTTTCTCATTACTAGTTCTGTCTTAATGAAACATCTCTTTATGTTTTTATTTTTTCTTCTCTTTCCTCGCCCTCACCACTTTCACTCTTTCAGCCTCTTAACTTTTCCACTTATAATCTCCTACTTGCTGACGCCTCAGCTTTCTTTTTCCATATCACTCTTCTTCCCTCCATCTCTCTCTGGCTCCTCTCCCCCTTCCCTTCCTCCCAGCATGCTCACCAGCATTGCCTCAGGAGCAGTTTGAAGCTGTCTGGACAGCTATCAGGCACAGGCAGCTGTAGACTGTTGTTGCCCACTCCCCAGATGATAGCAGAGGAGTCCACATCCTTATAGGGCACCTCTCCTGTCAGCATCTCCCACAGCACGACGCCAAAAGACCTGCAGAGAGATGTGGCACATTTACTCTCAGATACACTGATAATGATGTGAAGTGAACAGATGAAAGGCAGCATGACTGAAATGTCACACTTTCAAACTTAAGGCAAAGAAATCTGCCTTTTACCTCTAAGATTTCTGTAACTACACTTTATCTCTGTGAAAAGATATTTATCTCTCATGAAAAAGACTTTATAGTTTCATCAATTCGGTTTTATGAAAAGTGTTGTCACTGGTTGTAAATGAATAATAAGAAGACATAATGCTTGTTCATTTTATAATGTTCTCTCAGGGCTGTTCTTATTTTTGTCCCTTTGGCTTCATTATGGAATCGGATGCTTTTATTTTGAAGGCAAAACGCGGCAGGAAGTGACAAAAGTTCAAAGGTCAAGGGGTACAAGCGTGTATCCAAGTAAAGGTTTTTTTTTTATGGAGCACCTGGCCGATGAGAGCACCAGGTACGTTAACGTTTCGTTTCATTTTGTGTAATTTTGTGTCACAGGTAATGCTCTTGTTAAGTCGTTTGTTCAAAGTTTGAAACGAGTGCGTGTAAGCTAGCTTAAATGCTATATTAGCCAAACAAATGGAAATTCTGTTGTGTTTGTAAAGAATCTAACTTTCCTCGGCTAAACTGAACCTGATGTTCTGGTTAAGGTTTTGGCTTTTTCAGTAGCTACAGTAAATTTAAATGTGGAGGAAGCTGCTAACGCCATATTTTATATTTGATTTGCACCATTTTCTGTGGTTTATATTGACTGCGGCCGAGCCACAGCTTGAGGAAACAGTTTAAAAAAAGATTATCATGATTTGCCAGACAGTTCATCGTGTCTCATTGATGAACCGCTGAACTGTTTTGTATGAGAGCAGGACAGCAGGCCCATGGGGGTGGTAACTAAGGCAAGTCTGTTGTTGGTGACTCTCTGGGTTGCCATGGTGACCATGTACAGTATCCAAGGTGCCAATAGCATCACATGCAGCACTGAGGGGGGGGTGGGTGGTGTTGTGTTTACATGAATATTTTTAGAGTCCATCCATCCCCTTGTTTATGAGTCATGATATAAATGCATGTTATCAACCAGACTGAGGAAGAGCTGCTGCTGAATTTCTATACAGTTTGATATTAATTAGAAAAGTAATGAATGATCTGCAATGATGTGTCAGTTCAGTGTGGTTTATCTTTACAGAAAAATGTGAAAATACTCCATTATACTGTCAATAAAAGTGAGGCAGTTCATAAAATGTATTTTGTTTATATTATTTTATACACAGACCTATAATATATATAATTATACTGACAGAAATTCTTACTGTTACAGTTATTTCACAGTATGCATACTGAAGCCAGTCAGGTTCCACTCTTTTCCAGTGGCCTCATGTTAAGTAAAATTACCTTATATTGTTGTGCAACAATAGACAGATTTATTTATCAAGGTATTTATTGCCAAATATAATTTTTAAGCTTATTGTGTTTGATTGTTTTTAACTTTGTGATTAACAGAGTTTTTTCTTCCTTTTCATATTTATTGTATGTTTATTTATTGACCTGGGTGCTAAGCTGTTGCATACAATTCCCCCTGCTGAAATAAATATAATTGGGCTGAACTGAGTTAAAGTTACGCAACATTATTTATTGTTTAGCTATTTGTATGTTTGTACTAAAAACATTAAATTCTACTTTTGGTTATTTAGTATAGTCCTTACATAAAAGTCAGATGTGAACATTGCACCAGCTGTCACAGTATGTCACCACAAACAAAACTGACTAGAAACAACATGATACTTCACCACATCCTCTCCTTCTCTTTTGTGGTATGGAATTAATTTACATAAATTTAAACAAAACTGTACAGTATACACCCATGTTTTGCTTTTCTCTCTACATCAAAAGCTTTTTAATCCTATTTTCACTTCTCTGCTAATGCACTGCTGGCCCTGGGCCAAACCATCCGCAGGCTTGGACGCTTATTCCAGCCTCTCCTGAGCACTGCAGCATCTGGCAAATCAATTATTAAATTAGCCGGCGTTCCTTTCAGGACGGAGAGGAAGAGTGATGGAGAGATGTAGGATGGAAGAGGGAGAGAGGGAGAATGTACTGGGGGGAGATCAGGGCTTCACACAGGGCGACCCATCAGATACGGCAGAGACCCTATAGAATTTCATGTAATGAGATATTGTACATAATACTGAATAGATTTTCTGGAAATGGGATCCTGTGCTCTGTACTGTAGCAGGCTGTAACTAATGAGATTCTATGTTGATTCTACCACAGATAAGACAAATCATGAGGGAGATTTTGAAAAGGTTCACCAATGCAAGAGGACAGTTCATAAGGGATTTTGACACCTACCAAATATCCACCTTCTCCGAGACGGGTTCGTTGCGAATGACCTCCGGAGCCATCCAGGCCACCGTCCCAGCAAAGGACATCTTGGTGCTCTTGTCGCTGAGCTCTTTGGACGTGCCGAAATCAGAGATCTTCACCGAGTCGTCGTAGGTGATCAGCATGCTGGATGACACGTTAAATGACACATTTGTCAGGTTTATGTTTGAGTTCATATGTGCAGAAAAACTAAAAACAGATAAATCAGATCAGCTGAAATCAGGACTGTGCCTACACACACCTGAGGTATGTGACCTGTTTGCTCTGATATTATCATTTTCACCAGGTCTACAGAACTCACTTTGGTGACTTGAGGTCTCTGTGGATGATCTTGTGGAGGTGAAGGTAGTTCATGCCCCCAGCGATGCCCATGGCCCAGTCCATGAGCAGGGATGGAGTGATCTTCCTGCCCGCTCTCAGCACCTCGTACAGCTGCCCCTGAGCACAGTACTCCATGATGATGCAGTAACACGGAGCCTGGGTACAAATACCTCTGAGAATGTAGAAGAGCAGGTATAACATGTTAGGATAAAACATATTAGAGTAGTGGAATTGACATTGATCATATAACTGTCCTGTGACATAATAAACCAAGGGATCATTTCGACCTACTTGAAAGTGATGATGTTTGGGTGTTTGAGCTTGCGAAGGTGCTTGATGTCAGTCTCTTTGATGTTTCTCACTTTCTTTACTGCCACTTCCTGTCCGTGAAGTTTACCCAGGAAGACGGCGCCCTGGGCTCCGCTGCCCACCCACTGCAGGTCCGATATCTCCTCGAATGGGACCTCCCATGCCTCTGTGATTGGGGAAGAAGATGGTGGCAAAGTAAAGGAGTTGGTGAGTTCATTGGTGTAGTAACATGTTGATTATGGATATAGACTCGAGTCATGATTGTATTAATTCATTACAGACCAATTCCTACAACCTGAATGATAAAACGATGCCTCAGAATCATCTAGTTAAGAGCAGCTGATGTTTATAACTGTGAGAAAACAGAAATAAACTTCATGGTGTTTGTTTTTACACATTTTAGGATATTCACTGTCCCCAGAGGATTAATCCTAATGACTGTGGTGATTCCCTGACTTTTCCCTCAGCACCAAAAATTTTAATTTGTCCAATATTGTGGTTTATGACCAAATACCAGTAAGGCACTCAGCCTCAGCTGTCCTTTGTGTGTTAGCACCACTGTGCCTGAGCCTGACAGAGCCACTGGTGTGGTTCTAGATGCTTAGCCTTGTTTCAGTTTTTCTGTATTTATGTTGCAGTGATTATTATTGTGATTATAGTGATTATTACTCGTTTATTTTAATTCCTAACTCTTAACACTTTAATATGTCAGCATGTCGTGTGGTACAGCATTCTGTGTAGCACTTTGCAGCACTCTTACTGGTAAATGTTGCTCATAAAATGAAACACAGGAAGCCTCAGTCCATATCTAATCGCCTAATACCTTCAACAACTATATCAAAATGCAAAATGATTACATACTGAAAGAAAAAAACACCAAAACACTGTAACTTAAGCTTGTAAGTGGAAAATATACCACAGACGCTGCCACATCTGAACATCGTGTCACAGTTAAACCTGCTGTAAGCCCCAAAAACAGAACCACAGCTGACATCCTGTTCTGTAGTTGAACCTCACCTTAACCTAAGACTCAGGGAGTGCAGGCAGACACACAGGGAGCTCTAATCTCCTGTGAGTAAGTCCCCCTCAGCCTCCTAAATCCTGCTTAGTGCCATTGTGGGGCTGACGCAAAACAGGGGTCCAATGCGCGGGAGGGGGGTTGGAAGAGGGAGGGGATTTGAGAGCCTAATGTGGATGTACGGTGAATAGAGACGGTACGGTGAATAGAAGGGAAGTGATGGTGGTTGCTGTGTGTGTGTGTGTGTGTGTGTGTGTGTGTGTGTGTGTGTGTGTGTGTGTGTGAAAAGAGTAGAGATGGGAGGGGGAATCCCACGGGTCGGCAGGGGTCCATGTGGCCAAAGACAGACTGTTAATACAGAGAGAATTTACAGCCTGCTCCTCTGCTGTTCTTAACAAGGAGATAGAAGATTCAGACACATTAATCATATTAATAAGGATGATATGAATGATTAATGCTCTCCTCTGATTGATTGAGGGCTCAGCCTCTAATGAGCCCCTCAAATTTCTTACAATAAAGAACCTCATCTGATACACCAGAATTTCCCCTGGTCTGCTTTGTCTGATCTTATAAATTGAGGAAATTTAGCACATCACCAGACACCCCCAAAACCTCCAGAATCAATAAAAGACAGGCAATTTTCCTGCTTTCTATTGTGCTACATTGTTCCTCCCAATCAAAGCTTAATAATGGGGCATTGTCATACGGTAGGCAGGCAGTCAGTAGAAATACCCCTATTTATTTCACTTTTATAATATCCGTTTTGCTCTCCTCAGTGTGTGTGACTCCCTGTGATGCTGCACAGAGGAGGGGAGCAGCGAGGTGCAGATGGGCTGGGAGTGATAACAGCCCGGGATGAAAAGCAGAGGAAAGGAGACAATGAGAGAGGGGAGGAGGAGGGGAGAGAAGGCGAGATGTGGAAGTCAAACGGGTGATAAAATATCAGAACGCTATAAAGACAAGGAGAGATATAAAACTACCACCTTCGTGCCTGATGTGCGAAGCGATTGTGTATTTTAGCAAGTTTGTTTTTTGGCATCTTATCTGATTTTATGCGCTCACGTCAGTGCCAGATATTAAATGTTTCTATTTGTGGATGTGTGTGTGTGTGTGTTCATCCTTGGGCGCATGCTCACATACGTGTGTGCGTGTGTCAGGTTTGTGTTAATAGAGATGAGAGGCGCGGGGTCAGAGCGTGGCCATGTATAATTCATGAGGCAGATTTGGCAGAGGAGTCCCGGGGGAGCTCTGCGCTATTGTAGTGGCTGCAGACATAAACAACACAGCGTCACAGGGAGCTAGTTTCATTGGGAGGGGGGTAGTAGTGGGAGGAAGGTGGGGCGGGTGGGCACAAGCTGGCAAAAGGACGGGAGGGAAGGGGGGTAAATATCAGGGGAAAATAAGCCCTTTGCAGCTTTGATAGAGTCTCTCTCTGCGGCTGCAGCTCGTTCACGTCAAGGAAAGTGTTTGTTTACAACGTGGCCTTTGTGAGAGTCATTTTTCTACCAACTGTTTAATGTAATTAAACTGAGGGATAAGATCATTTAATTAGCATATCAAAGCGTCAGACTGGAATTAAATGCGAGCCAGTAGCTGCTGTTATTGGAAAACTAAAAGCAACCATTGATCCCAGTGTGTATGGAAGTGATTGTGTTTGCACTGTGTGCTAAAATGAATCTGACTGCTAGACTCACCGTCCAGGTCGTGTTTGTGCTCTGTGGAGTAGGCTTTGCCAATCATAGTCCAGACGGGCCGCAGACACCCAAACAGCCCCTCCAGGAACCCTCCGCCCCCTCCGGTGGACTGGCACTGTAGCCTGGCGTCGTCCGCCTGGCTCCTGACCGCGCTGCTGTCCGACCCCTGCCCGTCTCCCTCCGTCCTCCCAGGACTCCCGTCATGCTCGTGGAGCTTCAGGACGCTGTTGGCAAAGTGCTCCGGCTGTTCATCGCCCGGTGTCTGGTTGTGCCCGGCGGTCTGACCCTCTCCTCCTCCTCCTCCACCTCCTCCGCCCCCGGGCTCGATGGCGCCCCCGGTATCTATGGAGAGGACGTTGCGGAGGACGCACTGAGTCGGGGTCAGGTCCATTTCCGGGGTGCATGGCGTTTCAGCATCGAGCCGCCGAAAGGATGGAGGGTCAGAGAGGGGTGAGTTGAAGCCGGAGAGAGAGGGAGAGGGAGCACGAGGTTCATGAACGAGCGCCATGAGGGACTGTGGTCATCAACAACCAGAGAACAGGGAGCCTGGACGAGACCAAACAGAAAGAGAGAGAGAGGAGAATGAAAATCACAGTTAAATCATTGCTTTTCCTTTCTGAGAGTTATGAAGGCTGATTTAGCTGAATACTGAGTTTGTAGGAGGGTTTCATCTCTGGAAGAGATGTAAGTAGAGGCCTTTGCTACAGTTATGAAGTTATCACAAGTGACAGAGAAACTCAGTGGAGTGATTGTTCTGTCTGACACAAGCAGCACTGAACCATCTCAGATCAATATCACAGAAATGCACATTCACAGTTTCTGCTCTGATCTGATTCAGGCCATTTTGTCTGTGCAGCTTTCTGTAACGAAGGCCTTTAACGACAGAGAGTACACAACAACAGACTCAGTGGATGAGACAGTTCATCATCAGCACAGACGATAAATATCATCTCCTTAATCAGACTCTCTGCAGCACAGGTGCAGCGTTGTGATGAAGGTGAGAGTGTGGTGGTTATTACTCTACATGTGTTCAGGACGCTGACATTAACTAATGAGTCACGATGCATCTGAAGATATTAAATCAATACTACGATGTGAAACATGATGCAGGATGTGGGTGAAGGACAAAAGAGCAGCCTGTCTGGACCATAAATCTGAGGAAGCCTCAGCTCAGTGCTTCCTCTGATGAAGTGCTCAGCAGATAATAGGAGAGCCTGCTCCTCAGGTAACTTCAGCATCACAGGGAATGAATGAAATCATTCTCCATCTTATTGAGTGTTACATTAACAGTGTTCCAGTGCTGTTGTTTAGCATGTCCACAGTGCAGAGTGGTGCCACAGCTGGTGATTAACATTCTACATTTGAGTGATACCACCGGTGCATTAAAATGGATGAGGAGACGATGGCTGTGTAATACTGAGAGACTTCTGCGAGCCTGTTAAAAGCTTGTCATTTCTCCAAGGATGACGGCGTATACACGCTCTGTGGAGAATGAAAATGCATCAGTTCCTCTCAGAGCCTTTTGAAGTGATCCACTCCTCCTCTGCTGTCTGTGACAGGCGAGACTAAGAGGTGACAGGTTTTACCTGCTCGGTTAAATAATGATATTATTAAAACCCTTCTCTGTACTACAATCGTGTTGTTGTAGTGGAAATTAGACAAAAATTACAGTTTCCTCTAAACCTCAGGTTTATTTACATTCCCTGACAGTTTGAAGGTCAGTCAGAGTCAAAGTACTGATCTGAAGTGTATCTGCAGACTGTTATATTGAGCATCCTTTTCTGTGACAGTAACTCTGACTGAAAGTAATGCTGCTGCATCAGATGGATGAGCTACCAGCCCACTGTGCCATGGCACTGCCCACTGTATACAGGCTGTGTATAACTATCTGTACTCCATAAACAGGAAGAGAGAAATCATCCAGATGGTCCAAAACAAGAGAGGCACAGCAAGGCTTATTCATTAGCAGAGCAACAACCAGAAACCCTACAGCCTGGAAAAAATCATCCTCATTAGAATTTTCTGCGCAGAGAGAAACCCAACCACTGAGACACATCTGGCGTCTGAAACCTGGAATAATCATCACACATCATTCACATGCGACTGATCCTGTCTCCTAATAGTCCCGCTCCTGCCCTCACTTTATTTATTTGGAGGTATCAGCTGCGGGAGCCGCAGGAGCAGGCTACGGTCTGTTACAGGCCAGTGCATTGTGGATGAATCGGAGGGGGTTTGCTCTGCGCCCCGCCGCCTCTCCTCTCGCCTCCTGCGGGGTGAAGATCCCGCGGAGCATCACTGACAGCTCTGAAGTTGCTGTCACATACTGTAGCTTATTCTTCTACCTAAAAGGACAGGCTGCGTTATTTTGCGCTAAGACCAGCTGCCCTCTGCCATGTCTACCTGCCTATCACGCCGACCGAAGGCGACGTCTCCTACCTCAGCGCCGACAGCTCAGGTCCATCGCTGGTGAAATCCAAAGGCTTATTCCACGTCAGTTCAGGGTTTAGTCTAAAAAGCAGCGTCTGTAAATTCTTCCTTTCTGGGTTTGTCGGTGTAATCAGCATCCACGCTCTCCCCCTCCTCCTCCTCCTCCTCCTCTCTGCATCCAGTGAGGTTTCTCAGCCGTGGAGGACCGTGTTGAGGAAGTCTGCGTTTTTTTTCTCCTGCGTTTATCCCGGTGAACAGTAAACACAGCTATAGCTACGCTCCCTTGGTTCGCTTGTTTTTCCTGCTCCTACACCTCCTCCTCCTTTTCCACTCTCCTCTGAGGATGCGGTCTGCGCACACTCAGGAATTTATACGGCTATCTCACCTATAGTAAACACGACAGGAGACGGAGAGAGGATGGGAGGGAGGAGAGGGGGGAGGAGGGGGGAGGACCAGCGCTGATGTCCACCTATCAGAGGAGAAATGTGCTGTGACGAGCTCAGTCCGGTGAGACACGGGACAACCGCAGGTAAACGGGATGTTGTGTGTGAGTGAGGCCACTGTTAGGACAGGGAGGAGGTGGAGGAGGTGGAGGTGGAGGAGGTGGAGGGGGGGTCAGCCGGTATGTGAGGTGATCAAAATGATGTCATCCCTGAAAGCATGCAGCATTTGACTGGACAGCGCCGTGAAAATCCCCTCAAACCCTATTAACGCCCTCTGTATCTGTATCGAGTGTAACTGGTGCATAATCTGTGAGCACTGAGAGAGGACATGAAGGAAGGACGGCAGGTTTTTATTATCATCATCTCCAATCTCTGCTGACCCATTTCTCCCAGACTGAGGGAGACTGGGACAGCACGTGCAGGACCTAAATGGGACTCTCCCCAGGCGTGATTTGTTTCCCTCTGCGACTTTAATTAACCTGAATGAAATAAAATATCACACTAATTTAAACAACTGTCACCTTTCAACACGTATCTCATTTTGTGTTTGACACCCTCCCAGTACACGCAATAACACCATAACCTTGTCTTCAAAGCATCCTTTCATTCTTCTGGTTATTCTTACCATCATAAAATACACGAGGGAAGTTTTTTAATAAGTGTGTTGCATTAACTATGCACACACAACACCACAGAGTCATATGAGCCAGATTCAGAATGCTGTGTGTACATTTAAAAGCAACTGCCAGCCTTCAAGGACTCCAAAAATAAAGAAATCACAATCAGAATTTCAGATCTGTACGTCTACAGCAAAATTCAGAAATCACTGATAAAACTTGCTCTGTATAACACTGGGAAAACCAGAAAAAAGCTAAATAAATAATCCAACTTGGCTCCTTTTCAAGCTTTTAAGACAAAGTTTGCAAACTTAAACACATCAAAATTCAAAGTTTTGACTATTTCAGGGTTTTGTTGAGACTCTTAAATCATCATGGTGAGTTTATGTACGATGTATGATAAAAAAAAAAAAAACCCTCTCTCTCCACCTCTCCTAAATCACAGCTCATGCATCAAGTCAGGGCAATCCTGCGTGATGAACAGATGCCAGTTTGACTCTGCGGGCCGACTGGGAGATCATCGCTGTCAACACTGGAGAATCTTCCAAGAGTCAAAATATTTGGCTGACACACGAGGAAGATGTGAGTTTGTGGAACAGCTGGGGATCCCATGTCTGAGCCGCGTATTTACCCACAGTCGAAATGGTTGTAGCTACATGACCCTTTTTGAGTGCTAAATCCAAATCCCGGCCCTTATCTCCCAGATTAAGCTCATGTTAGGCTTAAACCCCGTAACGATGACCTCATCGTGCTGCTTGCAGACGGCGGGGGGAAACCCTAACCAGCGCACAGACGGACCATGTGAGGCTGAGAAACCTGCAGATAGACAGGCACTCAAAGCCTCCACCTCTTTCTCTTTTAGCTGTGCTTTATGAGATCCTGATGGAAAAAATAAGATCACTGCACAGTCTGAGTTAGATATCTAATGTGAAAACTGGCCGCTTCTGTTTCCTTTTATTCTTTTTTTTGAGTCACCCTCTGCCTCCACATGAAGCCTCACCAAATGAAAATAAGAAATATCTCATTTTCCCCTGTTTGTTCTGCAGACTGAGCCACAACTAGAGGTTTGTATCATACCCATCAAAGGGGAGCAGAGAGCAGCAGCAACATGATATGGTACCTATTTTTATACAAGTGATTAAATATTCAACTAAATGTTTTACAACATACATTATCGCAGTGTTACGTTTCTGAGATTAAGGTATCGTTTGCTTCACTTGTACATATTTAATTGCATTATTCTTGACACTAATCTTGATTTGTATGTTTTAATTTTCCAGTTTAATTTTAACATTATCTGCAGGTTCCCTGGCCAAAATGTGATTTATTAATATTTCATGTAGGTTTTAATATCATATGAAATAGAAGTAGTCTGATAAAAAGGCAGCAGCTTTAATCATTCTTGCTGTTTTATGCCAACCACATCTCCCTGCTCTGTCTTGAGGCAGTGTGTGAATGGAGCGGTACATTCTCTCTTCTATTTCTGTCTTAAAACTTTCTCCATGATTTATTTATTGGTGCTTGTATAGTTTGCAGCTCCTCGTCAGGGACGCTCAGGCCTCTGAGGATTGGTGCTGCCGCCTCTGATGTCCACCAACACGGCCTCTTCATCTGTTGTGGTTACTCCAGCAGAAACAGGCACAGAACGAACGCCGCAGGGTGCCACTCCTGATCAGATAAAAACCTCAAATCTACAAAGTGACAGCTTTTCAAAAATATATTCCACTGATTTTTTTAAGTAATGCACAGTGGATTCTGATCGAGCTTTGTGTGTCATGTTACATATCCAGACGTACATGCAAATAAGATGTTTTAAAAATGTGCCAAATTAGAAGCACACTGCTTTAACCTGACTACAGCAGACGCTGGGCGGCATCCATCTAAATGGCTGATGTAAAATGCTGCATTGTTTGGCAACATGCCTCATAATCTGTAGGAGGGAATTAGCAGAAGCCTGCAGTGAAAGATGTCGAGAGGAATGTCGTGTGTGTGCATGTGTGTACACATGCCTCTGAGTATGAGTGTACAGTATGTTGTGCGAGGCCCCGTGCCAAGTGGTCACAGATTGTCCCAGTCCGGTTCAGGGGGAAGGGGGTAGAAGTAGAGGTGTGTGTGTGTAGACTAGAGAATGAGGGGGAGGGCAGCTTCTGGCTCACTGGAGAGCCTATTTATGGATCCTCATCGAGAGCCCCTCGTGTTACTCATTGTCACTTTCACTCACACGCTGGTGAATAGGTGGCCAATCATCAAATCCACTCAACTCTGTTCCTGAAGGGAACACGAACAAAAGAAGCAAAGATAATTGGGACTCTGCTTCACCGTCATATCGACTGGAAACCAACAGCAGAACACCTCGGGTATTCTCTTGGCTTTACGACGAGAGAAGAAAGTGTGTGTCTGTGTGTGGAGTGATCCCTTCCTGTCAGTCGGGGGGAGGCAGATGTTGGACAGTATTGTCATCACTCAGGTTGCCACTGCTGTGTGTTTGATCCATACTGGCCACTGATGGGATTCATTAAGATTGGCGCCAACCAGTATTGGTAGGAGGCGAGGGGAGGTGTTGTGGGCGGGGGATTCTCCATCATCAGACAGGATGATCTCACCTCCTGTCTGCAGCCCAGGAAGAAGAGTTTTCATTCATAAAGTTCATCCATTCACATGCACGTGCACGCTCAGATGTGCACACACACACACACACACACATACATGACCAACATATCTCCCAACGGGACGCCGAGGAAACGTTTGAGCCAATGAGGCAATATTCAGGTGAGATCACTGCCGGACACCAAGGTTCCTGCTTCCGTTTAAAACTCTGCAAAGGATGAGTGTTTATCACCTTTCATCACTTGACCTTGTCTGTCTGCATTACAGCATCTCAGACTCAGGAGCGGAAAGAAGACGTCATATAAAACTAACTGAGAACAAAACTTGTCGTATAAAAGCTGCTAACGTTTAGACAGGAAGTGTCACTGCCCACATGTGTTTTTATGGCCACTGGGGGGCAGCAGAAACAAGCTATGAACACGTAGCAGTTTTTAAGTTGACTATGATGCACGTGCTAGCATACAGTTACTTATCTATACATCCAACAGACATGGAACAACACAGGTGTTCATTCAGAGTCATGAATCTGGCCATCAGATTAGTCTAAGCCCAATGCTGACTCTACTTTTTGCTTTGTTTTTGGTCTCTACCACCTCCTCAATCTTCCACTGAGTTCACCAGCTAGTTACTGACGACTGTGTCCGTCTACTGTTCGATGCTGAGCAGGGAGGGTAGAGTGGGTTTTTAGAGCGATTTCACTGAAAACAGCTGTAGCCGAAAATGAGAGGACAGAAAGAGACAAAAAACCCAAAGCAACGAGCAGAAAAACATACAGGGGAACTTCAGAGTAGGGTGATAGTCGTGAGCTCATTAAAAGTGAACCTTTTCACAATCAGGTACTCGTGTTATCCATTAAAATATCAATTATAGATATATACAGTGCTGTGCAACAGTTTTAGTTTCATATCCATCATGCAGTACCACCAGGGAGACATCTGATTGGTCCCAGGCTTATTCTGCAGCATGGGAATGAAACACACAGCCAGAGTCACAAAGAACCATCTTCAGAGACAAGAAGAACAAGGAGTCCCACAAAAGTTGTTGTGTTTTGCCTCCACAGAGCCCTGATCTCAGCATCATTAGGTCTGGGATCACATGAAGAGAGAGAGACACAGAACAACTGAGGCCAGTTCTCCAAGACATGAGACAGAGACAACCTACCTGCTGCACACACTGAGTGAGAACTTGTGCTGTTTTAAAGGCAAATACTGATTTGAATTAGTTGTTTTCTGTTGACTGTAGTTTGTGTGAAGTTAACTGGTGACTCAGACCTATTCATAAAAACTTCCTCATTTCTCTTATAGTGCCTGCACAATACTGCAGATGGTTTTAAACTTCACAGAAAAGCTAGAGGAAGTGTCCCAGTCAGTGGAGGAGCTACACTGACTCATTCTGGTGTGTTCTAAAATATGCTAATCCAACATTTAGATCAAGCGCTGCTTTGATCTTCCAGGCAGATTAAAGATGCATCTGATTTCCCTTTGAAACCTCCGAGAGGCCAGAAGCCAGCGAGGCAGCCTGCTGTGGAGAGAGAGCCTCTGGCAGCAGCCTGGTCACGAGAGGGTTAATGACAATAAAGGGGAGGCTGGAGAAGCCTTCCTGAAAGTCACGTGGTCTGTGCCGGGAAGGGGTGGGAGGGGGGGGTGTGAGAGAGGGAGATGGAGGGTGGGTGGGTGGTGGGGACGAGAGGGGGAGGAGTCCGGAGCGTGTTGCCATAGAAACAGAACCCTCAGTTGGCTGGTGTGAAGTCAGAGGCGTAATATTAGGCGGTGACTGCAGTTTGATGCTGCTGCTGCTGCTGCTGGTGGTGGTGGTGGTGGTGTGAGGTGGGCGGATGGGAGGGGAGGAGGGGGGAGAGATGAGGCAGTGGGGGTGACTCACACTGGAGGACGCACTCTGCATTCTAATGGATGGACACACACAGACACAGACACACACACCTTCCTCGGCTACATCACCTGAAAGCCTCAGCCATCAGTCCCTCGCTCATCTCAGAACCTCCCGTCTCTCCGCTACATCTACTGCTGTACAGCATGGCTCAGCATTATCCTGCAACACTCTGCTACACAACATATCATTAATTCATTATGCCGATGGAAAATCCATTAGTGTACGTCCTGGTGGCTTCACGCGCATTTGCTGATAAAGGGCATCTATTAGGGAGAACCAAATGCTTAGACGGGCTAGTAAACTATAGCCATGTAATTGGTGATGGTATAATTGCACAGCACACGTGGCAATTAAAGTGATAATATGTGTAAACCACGCTCAAGATTATCATTGGATTAACTACACTTCCCAAATGCCCTTGAGTGTAAGGGCTCACCAGCTGTTACAGGGGAAGTGTTAATAATTATGTCGACGGTTTTTAGGCTGTTGTCTTGTGGGTCTTCTCTCGTTTTTTTAGCTGCAGGGAAGTCACTTTGTTTCTCATTAGATGTGTTGTGGGGAGATACTTGATGTTAATGAACTTTTTCTCTCAGGGTACAGGACGCAAAAACACGAGCAGGAATACTAAACAGATACTTTGTCGAGTGCACAACTCTGAATCATAACAATTAAGAAAACACTGAGACGTGATGCTTCAGGGTTGACAAAATCTATTCTTTATAACATGGCAAAACAAATGTGTAAAATCACTAATTATGTTTCTGGATTCTCTTAATTCATCTATAGGCATCTATTTCTAGTTCTAATATTGTGATATTATTCATCAGCCCAGTGAAAGTGAGTCTGACAGAGACTGGAATAATTTAGCGTCAACAAAGAGTTAATGATATGGTCATGAAATATTAATATTTTAATGTAAAGGTCACTTGGAAGTTTACATCATCTTATGTGTTATTTATTTTTACTCTAAGGGAGACTTAGTTATGAGAACCAATGACCCTCTGGGAAAGTCAATTTGATTTCTCTCATTTTGACATGTTTAGGACATCATTTGAACACGTATTGTTTTTTTTTTTAGAAGTTATATATAGAAATGTTTCCTCACAAAAAAAAAAAAATAGTATCCTATAGACACATATATTCTCTTCAGTTTAGTATGTGACATCCATGGCAAAGACAACAGACTTTCTGCTGCTCGGAGCAGCCACTGCAGTGTTATAATGTGACGTACACTCGCCCTATAGCACATGATTGACTTTTTGATCGAGCGCTGCTTTGCTCTTCCTTTTAAGGAAAGCCAGGGCAGGTTCATTTCCCATCACTGCTGTGTGTAAAACTGGAAGCAGCAGGGAAAAAACCATGAGCAGCGTGACGTTTCCTCTGTCACCACCCACCACCGTATCTCATGGTATGGTGTCGAGCCAATGGGGAGCAGGCTCGCTGGCCGGTCAGCGATGGAGGAGGCCGGCCGATGTACATCATCCTCAGGCTTGTTTATTACCAATCTGCCTGTGACTGTGACTCATTCAATTTTTGGGAAAAAGGAGCAGCTACAGTACCCCCTGAGGCAAAAACAACCAGCTGACCCCTGACTCTCTCTCTCTATAAATGTAGTGATTCCTCCTGCTCAGATTGTCTTGATTTGAAGGATTTCTTCAAACATGAGGAGGTGACAAAGATAACTGACCACAACTTTCACAGGAGACTAGAGAAAACTGAATCTGAGAAATGTTTTTTCTCCTTGTTATCAACATAATCATCTTGTGATCCCTCTCATTTATCTCTCATTTATCTCTCATTTATCTCTCATTTATCTTACATATCTAATCGATCTGAGACTTTCCTTCTTCTGTCTTTGCAGCTACATGTCCGGCACTATCCTGTCACCACACATCATCCTGAATATACTGCCTGACATACTCAGAATAATAAGAGGCGGTGGCATTGTTTAACAAATTTGTATTCTGGATGGATACCGGTCACCAATTATACAGTGTGATGCTAATTACCCACTTGACTGGATCACATATTAGAAGTATTAAGGAGTCATTAATTCAGCTGCAGTAAAGAGGCCAATTATGATTCATTACAAAACTGTGATGGATGTGATGGCACATCAAGAACGTGAGGATGAAAAAGACCTTTGTCTCAAAAACAAGTCGCTGACATGAAGGAAACATGGACAGTGAAACATCTGGAGGACGGCTCAGCCTCAGCAGAGCGCTGTCCATGGTGCTGATCCAGACTGTAAAGTACAGCTGGTAACTGCAAAAGGTGCCTGATGTATTTACTCATCTAACCTGGGGCAGAGAGTAGGAATAAGGTGTTAAAATGCTGGAGGGTTGGAATAAGTGGTTTGACTGTTTTAGTCTGACGGGCTCAGTTTCCTGAAACACATGGAAACAGATCAGATAACATGGCTGTACTTTGGCCAAAATAATAAAAAAGATTCCTTCATTTAAGTGGCATAATCTTAAAAATTCAAAGTCTTTTAATAAAACTTTGCATCAGCGAGTGAAACTGCAGCTGAAACATTTCTTTCCTTGTTGGTAAATCTTGGCTTTTAAAGCTCAGTACAGATGAACAGTTTGGTCTCTGCACTTCAGCGTGGACCTCCATGTTCCAGAAACTGTTTCCACCACTCCCACTGCTGATTTGTTTTTAATCAAACCAAACACGAGATGACAGATTACCACAACAATAAATGGACTGGACCGTGGGCGTGGACTTTCTGAAGGTCTTTTCCATCAGAAACCCTACACCCTCCCCCTCTCTGGAAAATGGAAGCCCCCTCCCTCAAATCAATGTTTATCGATTTCATTATGCTGAAATAAAGAGTTGTCAACGTGCCTGGTGAGGTGGTGATAGGCGACCGAGGCCGAGCAGCTCAGCAGAGTGACTGACCCACAGCGCCACCTTGCTGCTGCGAACTTCACCTGCATCAGCATCACATATTATTCGACCACTAGATTTACTGTTAAACATATTGTCGCCCTGCAGTGATTCTCCTCTGTCTCCGTATTTCGACCCATAACACCTGTATGTGCAGCTGCATTATCTCTCGTGCATCATAAACACGCAACATCTGACTGATGTCTTCACACCTGAGCAGCATCGGAGAGACGAATCATGTCCTGCAGGAAACAGACTCTGTGACCATTATTCCAGCAGAAAACACACCTACCTTTAGCGGGCTCGGTGTTGTTGACTGAAGTGACGCGACTGTTTGTTTTCCACTGGTGGCTCGGTTTGTAAATAAACAAAGAACAGTTGCTTTTCTCCACACGAGACAGTCCTGAGACCCGCGGTGCCTCTGCTCAGCCTGACTACTACAGGGTCCCCATCTGGCTAATTACCTTGTCAATAAAGCTTGAAGGTGATATCGCGAGAATGAGAGTTTGGGGTGAGAGCGGGGTCTGACCTCCCATAACGGCCCCACCAAGACTCCAGTGTTGCAGCTCATATCTGCGTTTACAATTGTATTGATTTAGAGGCCGGAGGTAGACTCAGAAATCTGATTAAATAAAGAACACTAAGCCAATATGACAAGACTTCTTATTTATTATTATTATTATTATTAATAATATTATTCGACAAAAACACATCAGAAACAGGCCTCTGAGGTCCCTTGGGGTCTGGGGCCTCCTGGGCAATTACTCAATTTAACTGAATAGTAATTGAGCCAGTAACTGATTCATTTCATATTAATGATTTTAAATGCAGACTGGTTTATTCTTTTCTTCTTTTTTTTTTTAAATGAATCTATGATATGTCTAAAATTCCTCTATTGATTCTTCCTCAAGGTGTTCATAGTTTTGCACTGTGGGAGCAAAAACACAATAGAGGCTCCATGTTTACTGCTTGGTTCACTGGTTTTCTCACATTATTTGGTCTACATAATTTAATCACAAAGAAATGCACCACTGAAATAGAATATTGACTGGAATGGATCCTAAATATTGTAGCACTGTGTTATAGAGGGAGTCAGTGTCAAAATCTAGTTTTAAAACCTTAACTGTCAGGAGTACAGCAAGGCTACAATCAACAATTATTTCCAATTATAAACACACCTGACGACTGTTTTCTCAAATAATTAATTGCTTGGTCAAGAAGTTAAGATTACTTCATATAAAGTGTAGAACTGGAAAATATTTACATATGAGAAGCTAATACCAGTGATTTTTTGGCATTTGCTATTAATCAATTATAAAAATTGTTGCCAATAGATTTTCTGTCAATCGATTAATTGATTAATGAACTAATCATAACGGCTCTAGAGCACTGGTTGCTTTCTGATGCCCAGGGGAAAATAATGAAACTTCCATGTACAGTGGGGGTCAAGAGGGGCCCAACAGCAAATATTTGCCCCAAGGTCCTCCCGGGGGTTAATCCGGCCGTGGCCACACTCCATGTACTGCAGCGCCCTCTGCTGTCCGAGAATATCACTGAAATTAAATTACATTCAGAGCAACGCATCACACTTCACATAAAACCGTTTATAGAAATTATTTTGTGATTTAGTTTTAATAATAGTTTTAATATTATTATTTTCGTCTCGAAAACGTATTTAAACTGTATAAAATCAGACCTCCCCGCTCCCCGGGAGTCTCCGGTTCATAAAACAGGCGTACCACATCCGGTCCGGCTGTCAAAACCGTCCGCCACCAACGCGGCTCATCGTGTTTGAATGTGGCATCTTCGTGTGATACTGCTTAAATTAACAACAAACAAGTCTTTAATAAACGTTAGCGGACCGGGGAGTGTGTCGGGGCTGTTGAGTTCACGGTCTAACTGCCGCTGTTCGTCCTCTGTAGACGCTTCTCACACCGGCACAAAACCACGATACATGTCGAGTGAAGCGAAGAGACTGCGCTCAGAAAACATGACCGTTAAAAAGATCGGGACTCATAACGGCACCTTTCACTGTGACGAGGTTCTGGCCTGTTTCTTCCTCCGCCAGTTACCTGACTACAAGGTAAGAACAGAAAGCGACTACAAGTGGGTTTATTGTTCCCTTTGTAACTGTAATAAAAAATAATAACTATAATAAGTCTGCTGCTTAAATTTAAAGGCTGTGGTTAATAAACCCAGACAATGAAGGCTGCATTTTTGTAGAAACAGTTGTTGTATTCCTCTGTAACTGGTCCCATGTCATGTTAAAATGCACCAAATGGGGGAGCTGCTGTACAGACAGACCACTGGCCGTATACAGTCACCGGTCTGTTCAGTGTTAATGACTGCTATGTACAGTCAGTCAAATACACCCCCTGAGAGAGGACACGGACCTAAAATAATTAAAGTACAATCATATATTTGTACATGTGTTAATGTGTTTCTGCATGCTCCCTGAGGGGCCTTTAAGTGACTTCCTGTCTGAACAGGGATTTGTCTCTCCTGAAGGTGTAATCATTGACCTTAATGTAGGCATAGGTTTAACCTCGCCTCATGAAAAACTTCAACACAACAAGGGTAGGTGATAAAATCCTCTGACACAGAATGGTTCCATAATAATCAGGCCAGGCCAGCTTCTAATGGTAGAATTACTGGTCATCGTAGAGCTGGTCTCAGTGCGTTTGGCTCTTGGTTTTCAGTGGTTCAGAAAAGCTAAATGAGGCCTATACATGAAATCCAGATGTCATTTACTTCCTGAAAATGTTCTCCTCCACTCCACCAGATGCTTGATAATAAATGCTTACACATCTCTCTATTCACTGCGCAGGATGCTGAAATCATTCGGTCCAGGGACCCGGCACAGCTGGCACAGTGCGACGTTGTTGTAGACGTGGGAGGAGAGTTTGACCCAAAGAGGCACCGCTACGACCACCATCAGAGGTACAGCACTGACGGGAAGCTTGATATGTCATGCAACCTGTTTTTTATTATTAAATCTTATTATTTGAATCTGCTGAAGCTGAGACAATTTGCTTTTTAATTAACAAGTCAAAGTAAAATTCACTGGCAGCAGTAATTTTAAAGCAAACATTTCCAGTTTTCCAGGATCTCAGATGTGAGGTTTTTCACGTTTTTCAGCCACAGTTAAGATGTCAGTGTCGGCCTTTTGCTCTCTTTGTGTTGTTGCTGAGAATAACTGGCAAAAGGTTAATCAATAAGTGTTTGTTGTGAGGTCTGTATTAAGTCCAAAGCACAGGCTCACAGAGCTACTGATACATCTGTACACATCAGCCTCTGTGGACCTGGATTTGAGTACACATCTTCACCATGCCCCCATCAGGACTTCCTACACTCTAGACTAGAAAATCAAACTTGATTTCAGACCTGTTGCTCTGTTTTTTTTTGTTTTTTTTTTTGCTGTTGTCCAGGAAAACGATCTTTTAATCAGGAGGAGAAGGTGAATTTCTCTGCAGCTCCTGATTACATGAATCATGAAGGAGCAGACTCTGTGCATTCTGCTAAATTTCCTGCCAAAGTTCCTTCTGAATGATTGCATTCACTCCAAGTCTCATCACGTTGAGTAATCAGCCCATTCCAGGTGTCTTGTCAGCTTAATGTCCTGATGATAATCAGAGATAGCTTTTATGACCACGGTGATAAAGATATGCCAGGTCTCTCTTCCTGGCAGGCGGTTAGTGATAATTAGCGCTCCTTCAATTGAGCGCCCCCATGCTGTTGGCTCACGAGGCCACGACACTGTCAGGGGTCGCAGGAGAATGTGGCTGTCACTCACATATGCAGATGGAGGCAAGGTGGTTGTGATGGCAGGGATGGATGTAAGTGGGCTGGGGTGCTGCAGGAAGTGGGAGATGGAGCTGACAAGAATGATTAGAGTCCTCATTTCAATTCAAGCACCTTTTTTTTTTTCTTCTTTTTTTTAATGTGACCGTGTACAGATGAAGTTGACAGTAAAACTGATCCATCACGGTCAGAAATGTGAAATAAGAGCATGAAATTAAGTCATTAAAGGAGCAGCTTGGTGTTTTTATTATTGTTTATTTTTTCTTGGCAGGAGTTAGATGAGTAGATTGATACCACTCTCATTTCTGTCTTTTTAACAAGAGGCTGGAGCCAGGAGACGATTAGCTTAGCTTAGCTTAGCTTAGTTTAAAGACTGAAAACAAAGGAAAACAGTCAGTCTTGTTTGCAATGCTAAGCTAAGTGACTGTTGGCTCCAGCTCCATCCAGCTAAGAGAGTGATATTGATCTTCTCATCTAACTCTGAGCAAGAAAGCAAACAAGTTCATTTCCCAAACTGGTGAACTACTCCTTTAAAGACAGGCCCTGGATAGTTTATGTGGTTTGGTTTTCATCCAAACCGAATGTATTCATGAGTCATTTTTATCCTTAAGACAATCTCCACTATGAGAAACTGCTGCAGATACAGAAAACTTTTGTCTTCAAAGTCTTTTGAAGTTTCTTGAGCAGAGAAGAAAATGGCTGCTGGAGAAATGTTCTCCAAACACTGACTGGAAGTTAATAAAGCACAACAGATCAGATCTGGCAGGGATTAAGTTTGTGGTGGCTCCCAATTGAAATGGCACTCACTGTTCCCTCTCAGCAAAGAAATAAAAGTAAGGAAATATATTTTTTTGCAACAGTGAGGCCGTTGTGAGCAGAGAGATGAAATAGTTAAACCTTTTTTTCCTGGCTTTGTATTGATACGTGGTTTGCAGGTGACAGAGACATCAGCACACACTCTCTGTTTCAAGTACAGTAATTTACATCTTGTGTGTAGGTCTAACTGGAAATGTCAGATTTAAACAGGTGTTGTTAATTCTCTTCTAGAAAATCTGACCCAAAATGCCACCCCTGATGCAAGTCTTAGTGAAATCATAGAGTTAGACTGACCCAGAGACTGTTACTGTGAAGACCTCCTGTCAAACTATTTAGTTTACAGAACTGCCGGTCACAGTGACGTCTAAATTAATTAAAATGGAACATTTCCTCAAGAGGACGACATGAGTAACCAGATAGAAATCTCTTAATCCAGTTTGGAATTTTTACAGATCAAAAATATGAGTTAGACTGAATAATATCTGCTTTGGAGACGGGTCATTAATTGGTAAGATACAGTGAGCCAAGAACTGTTGAGTGGTTTGTATGTTTATTTACAACAAGAGGAAAAACCTCGTTGACTAAAATGTTTGCTGAATGAAAGTAAACACCATCCACAAAACCACAAACATCTCTCTCTCTCTGCAAGCAACATTTCCCATCATTCTAAGGGACGACTGAGTTGAAGATGTTGGGAAGTTACCAGCCAGTTTTCACAAAGTAATACTTTATTCTTGCCAGAATATGTCAAACTTTGGTTTTTATTTTCTACTTCACTGATTTACCTTAGTTCTCTGTGTTAAATGCTAATCTACTCAGAGATATAAGCATCTTTGATTTCACACAAACAGTTTGATGACTTTTCTTCGGTAAGCAGATCCTTTTCAGCCGTTCTCCATTTCACTCTGTCATTTTCCTCTCATTCATTCACTCCCATCTCCTGATAATGAGCATAGAAATGCCTCAGCTTGGCCAATTAGTCCTTTAATGGCTGTGATTACCCCCCAGCTTCCCTAGCATGTCACTCATTCATTTGACGGTCTCTTTTCCGCTGTGCTGCAGCCCAAGCATCCTAATTAAGCCTGAATTAAATGACCAGCAGTGGCTCAGTGCTGGAGCCCACCCATCCCAGCACGTGTCTGAGGATAGACCTCCGGTGGCTTTTATTTATGTGTGCTCACGCTTACAAACACGCCTGGGCATGCTTTCTCTCTGCGGTCAATGCAAACTCACTCTCTGAAGCTGAAGAGAATATTTATGGATACAGTGGTAATGGTCCCTTTTATTGATATCTGATGCACATCCAGTAATGTACAGCGTACACCCGGATGCAGCAGGCATTTTACTCAAGAGGCCTGGTATTGGAAGAGTAGTTTTGGAGCAGTTTTTGAGCAGGACACTGATGTTTAATCACCCGAGCCTTGGCCATGGCACCGAGAGCTGGAGATCACCAGTTTTTCTCCGTTTTTTAGGAGCGAAATCTGCTGTTGTCTCCTTGCTTTTTATGTCAGAGACAGGACTTGTGGAGTCATGCAGAAATGCTGCTGTGATTTGATTTAATATCTTTTTTTTTTTAAGATAAGCAAAGAAACTGTCAGTAATTTATTTTTCACAGTTAAATTTGTTAAGGTGAGAACTGGCTGCACAAATAGTTTTTCTAATCATAAGTTGGTAAAAAAAAGCATCAGTCTTTTAGCAGCACTCTTCATCGAGGACTGTAGGACTGTGCTATCATAGTAAAATTAAGATGATTGTTTCTGTTGTTTACGTGAACAGATCCATATTTCTCTCTTGTGGAGGTGGAGAGAATCTGGTTCAAAGCACTGTACAAACATCTTTTATCTAAACATCTTTTTCACCCACTGTGAATACAACATCGTCTTGTGTTAAAAGGCCTTTTCTGTTTCTGTCTCAGTCAGCTAACGGCTTGTGTTCCTTCTCTCCTGCTCAGGACGTTTTCAGAGACCTTCCACAGCTTGTGTCCAGAGAAGCCGTGGGTGACCAAGCTCAGCTCGGCCGGCCTGGTCTACCTGCACTTTGGTCGTCAGCTGCTGGCCCAGCTGACGCAGCTGAAGGAGGATGACAGGCAGCTGGAGGTGCTTTATGATAAGGTGAGAGGAGGAGGACGACAGATTTACAGCAGGCGGCGGATCAGCATTGATTGTGTTTTATTCACAACACAAACGCTTGGTTGGAAACAGATGTTTTCCATGATGATTTCAAAATGTTTCCTTGTCCGTCACGTTGAATCTAAACGTGGTGAATTTCACACAAAAGTCTGTTTGCAGATAAAGAGAACAGATAGCTTCTCTCCATAGAAATCATGAAAGGACGTTATATTTATTATGTGTGTTGGTTTTTTGAAAACAGAAACCACGCAGTCGCTGTCTGTTTGAAATGTGTGTTTTTAAAGTTTAGTTGATGGCACTTTGCCCTCATCAGACAGTTGGCAGTGGAGCAGGACTAGAAATAAAAGCAGAGAGACGGCGATGTGATAAAGTTTCTTTGCCAGATTCAATCTGAGGACACTGCAGTTATATTTAATGTATTTTAGACAGCTCAGCCAGCAGGAGGCCAGGCGCATTAATCCAGCCAAATCTTAGATCACCATGAATATTAGCACAGTTAACTCTCACTATCATTGGCCTTTTGATGTGTCAGTTTATCTAAAGCCCAGAGTAATCCTTTGACTTATGACCAGGCTTTATTTATTTTAGGATGTTACACATCTTGTCCTCAGTCGATTCAGAAAAACTAAAGCTCTCTTTTTGCCTCAGGGCTTAGTTCCACTTTTGAGCCACTTGGAAAATGTCAACTGTTTGGCGATTGACCTTCTGATCTACGGAGGAGTTGACTTCTCAGCCCTAAATATGTTTCAGCTTCTCTGCTCCTCTTCCACTTCTTTTTGGACTTTTGCCAGTGAACTGTAAAATAGCAGCAATTTGCCAATTTCCTTTTTGTGTAATGATCCAGCTGTGCACTTTAGCCCTCAGTAAATGCCCACACACTGTGTCCAAATGGGTTTCAATCAGGACAAAGTAATCCCAGTACATTTCTCTCTCCTGAAAGGCTGCCCAGCTTACTGAGTTAAAACAAGGAGGCCAGTGCTTCTTTCTAAACGCTGATTCCTGTTGATCGCAGTTATAACCTCTCATGTCTCTCCTCGCAGCTCTATGAGAACTTTGTGGAGGAGGTGGATGCTGTAGACAACGGCATTTCACAGTGTGACGGGGAGGCCCGCTACACCGTCTCCAGCACGCTGAGCGCACGTGTCAGCTACCTGAACCCGCGCTGGAACAGCAAGAGTCAGGACACCGAGGTGAGAGCATGTGAGCGTGAATGTGTTTCCACACAGGAACTTCTGTCAGTCGAACGTCAGGTTGATGAGATTGAAATGTTAATGTTTTAAACTAAAGGTCACACACGTCTTTCAGTGTGAGAGGGTCTGAATCTGTGATGTGAAGTTATTAAAATGGAACATAGTCTGGTCTTGTTTTAATTTAAAGCAGCCGTCAACATTTATTGAAGTTTTTATAATAATGTGTCAAACAACAATGTGAAATGTGAGATAATGATGTCTCCATCCATCCATCCATCTGCTACACCTCTTATCCTTTGAGGCCGTCTATCACAGGGCCTGATGAACCCACAAAAACCCACGAATCTCCTCGGCTCTCCTCGGCTTTACTGAGCTTTTAGGTTCAGCTCATTGTTGCCCTGAACTTTATTATTTTGAAGCACTCTCATTGCTCTCATGGCTTTGTTTTTGCAGGCAATAAGTGACTTCAAAGGAACGAATCAGGAAATGTTGGTTTGGATTTTAGGATTACAGGGTTAGGGATATACTTGGGAAATGTTTAGAAACTGGATTTATCTTTAATGTTAGAAATGGGATTAGATTTGTATTCGAGAAGCAGCAGAGTGTTAATGTGAGGAAATGACTGCACTCTGTTTTCACACATATAAAATAGAAACGATGATGTCAGGTTTAGCAGCATCACAAGGTTTAACTAACAACACATTTTATCAGACAGAAGAGTGAGGACGAGGTTGAATCAGATTCATGTTCATCAGAATATCCTGAATCACAGTGACAGCCACTTAACAGCAGCAGGTTTAATGACCATTAAAACCTGTCTGTTTAAATTATTGGTTGCACTTTAGTGTGTCACTTCTCTCTGTGGATAAATGTGTTTTATCATGACTCACAGACGCTCTGGGTATTAGAGTGAGTAAACTACTATATCTGTTGATGGAACAAACACATCAAACTGTATAAAACAGGGCCAGGTTTCACTGTAAAGCTCATATTCCCAGGAAAATAAACGGATATTATTTCTTCTCTTTTTGCTCCACTTAAATCCAGATATACATTTAACATCCAAGGAGGGGTTTTTAAAAAATGTTAATTAATTTTTGGAGACTCATTAAATCCAAGGGAATAGCACTTATTTCTGAGGCTGCAGCTAAAAAATAAAAAACACTCCTCAATTTCTTCAAGCTCAAGCTGACGTCTTAAAATTGCTTCATATTGCATTTTTTTGTGTAAACAGCCGTCTAAAACCTGGAGTTAATGAGTTACTATTGCATAAGACAAAAATAAACAACAGATCCTCATATTGGAAAAGTTAAAACTGGGTCTGTTTGGCATTTCTGCTCAAAACATTTCTTAAATAATTAAGCAATTACCTGCTTCAGCCCTGCTTATTTTTTTTTAGTTAGAGACTAATATGAAATTATATATCTGTATAAATCAGTGACCTGTCACCTCACACCATAGTTAAACCCTGACCTGACGTCCCTTCTGTTTTTGACAGTGTAATGTTTGATAGAAGGCTGTTCCACAGTAGAGCCTGTGGCTACATGACTTAATGACTTTAACACACAACCTGGGAATCCTGTAATGAAACAAAAATACTCAATAAGTTCAGAATCTTGTTGCAAACACAGCAGGTGCAGTGAAATCAGTGTTCAGAGGTCGAGGTTTGCTCTGGTGTGACTTTTCTCTCTCTCATTAGTGCAGGAGGAGAATTCCTGCAGGGAAACAGCACCTGTTTTCTGCACACTCTCATGAGATACCTGCAGCCTCGTTTTGCATATATGTTGACTCTGCCACAGTTTTTTTTCCATTGTTGTGGGCTGTCTCAGTGGAGTGGCTGGCCTATTTGTTTTGTCACATTTCAGTCCACATGATTAGAATTCATATTCCCCAGTCACACTCGCACTGTGAGGCAAGACGGCGCTCAGAGATCAGGGAGCCAGAAAGATTTGTACTGAAAAATGTTTGGCAGGCGACTTGGTGACAGACTGACCTCGTGACCTCTCAGCAGTGGCTGTTTGTGATAATTGAAAAAATCGAATGGATTTTCATCTTCTCCATCCACGACTGTTAAAACTCCGGGACACTGCGGCCACCCTCAGACTCAGACTGTGTGTGCAAGTGTTGATGATAGCACGAGTTTGTGCCTGTGTCCATCTGCTCTCACAAGACGCTGAGAGAGGGAGGTCAGACTGAGGCCGAGGCGGGACATGACATGACGCTGATGAAACAGGCTGCAGAGATCAGAGAGGAGATGGTCAGATACGACTTTATTATACCCATTTTATCCATCACACAGGCTCACAGAAAGTATTCAACACAAATGACGGTGATGATGTGAATGATCATTAGGATGTTGAACCATGACCAGCGAGGTCTTTTTTTTTTTTCATCCAAATGACATTAAAGTCTGGTCAAAGCACTAAAACTCACAGTATCACTCTCTTGTTATTTGACAGTAGTTTATATGTGTTTCCACATGTTGTCTCCAGGAGGGTTTCAGGAAGGCCATGAAGATGGTTGGCGAGGAGTTTCTGGACCGTCTGGATTATTACCAGTCCTCCTGGCTGCCGGCTCGTGTGGTGGTGGAGGACGCTGTCAAGGAGAGGCATCAGGTACAAGACCAGCAGCAGTCGGTTTCTCTCTTCTCTCAGCTTGAAACAAAACTGATATGTAATATTGTGCTGTGAAAGCTGTGTGGTAATATTCACTATTAACATTTTGGTAATACAACATCTAACACCAAACACAACACTAGCAGTGTACTGCACCTTACCAGTTTCTCTGTGTTTCACTGTCGCTGTTGACTAAATGGTGATTTTGTAGTTTAGTCTGGAGCCATAACAAAGTCTTTCAAGTTTAAAAAAATACAATTTTGGCATTGAAAACTTGTATTAACCAAAATCAAACTTTGGATGATGAAGGACACTGGCATAATTTTTTTGTGCCATCCACTTTCAAACATATTCTTTAATTTTGTTTTTCATTTCTTTCATTACCAATTTTTATTAACCTATTTTACAAGTTTTTCCAATACTGCTTTTTCAATGCAAATGTTTCCATTTCAGTGGCACGTTGAACTTTCAATGCCAGAAACTAAGGCCTCTGCTCTGGCTCCATGTTTTAGCTCTTAAATAATTTAATACACAATGAGATATGCTGACATTGAGAGAGTTGATTATAAAGACTTAATTGTTTCTTTATTATTTTCTCATTTCTTTTATTTTCTAACAAATCCTAAATTACACTGAAAACTGTAATTATTGCGTCATCTACTGAAGCTGGAGGCCTCCACTCTGTGTTTGTTCTTTATCTGTTCTCAGGTCGATCCCAGTGGGGAGGTGGTGTTGTTCTCCCAGGGCGGGTGTCCCTGGAAGGAGCATCTGTTTGCCCTGGAGAAGGAGCTCCAGGTGGAGACGCCCATCAAGTTTGTCCTTTACCCAGACCAGAACGGACAGTGGAGGGTCCAGTGTGTTCCCGCTGGGCTCAACACCTTTCAGAACAGGTGATTTTAAATTCTAAATTCAAGGAGCTGCATCTGCGACTTCATCCAAAGTCTATTTTTAGTCAGGTTTTATTAAAGGATACAGTATTTAATTGGCATTTCTGCTTCATGAGCTACAGCTTATGATCTAATTTGTGGAGAGAGCTCCGTGTATGAGTTACCCTGGCAGAAATCAAGCATGCAGAACTCACAGGGATGTTGTGACACTGACTTCACACAAGAAATTCTCCCAGACAGGATTTATTTGAACACTGGAGGAAGACACAGTGACAGACACAGTTCCTGAGTCTCCCAGATGGACTGAATCGAGTTGAGCTCTGGTGACAGAGACGAACCATAGTATGTCATTTAACTTTCTTGCTTTTTGGACCATTTGACAACTACTCACTGAGGGATGACGTGCCATCCGCTGATAAATTAACTCCTGGATGGGAACTGTTTGTTTGTAGGATGAGGACGATCCTTTAGTTAAGGCGGAGGTTTTGTTCTCACATTGCTCTCTGAGGGTTTGAAAGGATGTAAACACACCCGACACCTCAACACAGCCACCTGAGCCCTCTCCTCACACACACCTCTCTCACTCAGGTGTGTTAGTTGCACACTCTGCAAACTGGCTCACAGACTGTACTCTACATGCTGCTCTGGCAAACTGACAGACTTTTATTTTCAGCCACTCAATTAATGAATGACAGACTCTGAACAACAGACTCGTGATCACAATATTTAGGCCTCTGAGTCCTGTGTTCAGTCACAGTGGTGCTTTGAGCTAAACGCTAACGTTAGCATGCTAGGTGAGGGGTTGAAATTTTGGCGTGATGATGAGAGTTAAGGGAACACCACTCGTACTGTGCGTCATCAGGATTCATCCTCTGAAAACCATGAATGTGTGAATCAAGTTTCATGACAATCCATCCGATAGTCCCACCGACACACTGATGTTATAAATCTTAGGGTGTCTGACCGCTGGAGCTGCTGGTTGAGTTTTTACCAGAACAAATAAACTGCTGAACTGATTATGGACTGAGTAACTGTGTTATCTGAGACAGGTCTGTTTATAAAACTGGAGCAGCAGTTTGTTTCTATGCATCAGATATCTTAAACAAACTCCCCGAGGATTTGAGTTCTGCTCTAAACAGTTAATTAATGCTGCTTATCTTTATGTTTGCCAATTTAATTAAACTTTTAGTCTATTATTATTATTATTATTATTATTATTATTAGATCTGAAACTGCGCTGCTTTCAATCTGTTGTCTGTCACTCTTCCTTCATCTCATGATCTGCTAATTTAACTCGTCCTTCTCATGTTCCTCTGAGAGTCTTAATACATTTTAACACCTTATGTTTGTGTCTTACCTGTGCCTGTGTTGTGCATCAGTAGCAGCTGTAGCATTTTCTCATCTTCTGGCAGTGATGAGGTCTCGAACCCACAAGCCTGGCTCTTAAAACGAAAAGTGCCTCATCTGTGCTCATTAAATCGCATTAGTATTCTTGTCTTGTCACTCAGAACATAATGACAGTGATGACGAGACAGAGACCCTCTGTGTGAATTTGTCAGATGATTAACACCTATCAAGTCTGTTTGTTACCTCTGGAGGAGAAGTGTTTATCCGAGCAGTGTCTCGAGGGCGCCGCCCTGCAACGCTGCTCTCACAACGTCATCAGCATCCTCATTGGAGATCTGAGGGCGATGTGTGGTTTGACTTATGTGCTAAAACATTATCAGCCTACGGCCAAGGAAACATGCTGCAGACTCACTCGTTTCTCCTGCTGCTCTGTGTCGTGCTCTCCTGTACCACTCACTAGGTACTGACAGAACATTAACTGTTGCTTCCTCTTCCTTTTTTCCTTCACAGAAAATCTTTCCAACCATCGTGTTGCTTTCTCCTTTTCTTCTACTCTATGTTTTGTGCAGTTTGGTGCTGATCTCTGCCTTTTGAAGTGGTAACAGTGAGTCTTTTGTGCTTTGCGACACTACAGAGATGAACAGTTTTACCTACAGATAAGTTCTGATAGCTGGTTTCATTTTGGATCCTTGTTGGCAGAATACACTCCAACTTTTACATCTCAGTCACCACCAGTGTTTATTAGTGAAGCGTGAGGCAAACATGAAGCTCAATCTCCGTTTTATTGTCATTTTCAAACATATTTATGTCAAAATACATGAAACATCGAAGCACAGACATTACTGTCCATGTAGTGCTGTAACTAATCAGTGATGATTCAGTAAAAGTTAAAATGCAAAGGTAGGCTGTTCACCTGCAGACGTGTGTTTCTGCAGCTGGTGTTTTTATTCAGCCTCTGTACGACTGAGCAGACTGTGTGTTTCAGTAGCTCAGCGGGAACCAACACAGTGGTGACTCCTCTCTCAGATTCATTTAATTAACATTTCATATATTACACTGCTCATCTCATTTTTGTTGAATCAAAGATGTGAGCGTGAATTAGTCTGCCACTAAAAACTGCACTGTTTCCTCTTCCCCTGTCAGTAAAAGGTGATTTTTGAGTTGTTATTTTAGTTTTTAGTTAGTTTTTAGATTCAATGTGTGGATTTGATCATTCACTGAAGTGTTGAATATAAAACAAACACCTCTTCAGTATCTTAGTGTGGAATATGTTCAGGGGTGTAGTTCAGGGTCAGTGAGTTCAGTAGCAAACGATAAACTGGTCTTTACACAGAGTTAAATCCTGCCTCATTCTCTGACATTTTCACTCTTTTTACTTCCTCCTGCAGCTCTCAGTCACACTGTTTCTTGTGTGGGTGAATAATAATCATTGTGGCTCCTGTTTTCTTTATTTATCCTCCTGCATCTGCATGAATTTTAAAGAGCAATTTTCACCTGCACACTGATCCCAGGGGAAAATTTAATAGAAAATGTGATGGTTTATAAAAAAGACGACTTCTTTAACAGGTGTTAAAGAGAAGATAATTTTGTGTACAGCTGTGATAAGCGGTGACATTTTCTATTTAGTTTCCACTCCCAGCATTCGAGGTATTTTCTGTTTGTAGAAATTCCCCCGAGCAGACACGCTGTTAAGTCTGACTCTTTATTTTATTCCTGCAAATTTGCCTAAACTTCTCCCACGTCTTTTTTACTCTGTTGTTATAAACCGCGTGTTTAACTTCAGCGATGAATTCATCGCGTCGCTGTTGCTTTTGTCAGTTGAATGCTTTTTGAGAATCAGCAGCAGCGGGGCATGTTTGCTTTGTATCAGTGGTAACTTAATACAGCCCTGACACAGTGTAAACAGAGTGAACATAAACAGTGAGGCTGATGATTGCATGCATGTTTTTTTCCTACATTATATACTACATTACAGAGAGGTAATTATAGACGCTTCATACCTGTACAATGAATGGTAATAGATGACCATAGTAACGTCCTTTGATATGGTCATTCTGAGTCGGTTCCTTTTATGTTGCTCTTCCTGAGGTTTCTGTCTTTTTTTCATCAGATTTTTTTTCCTTTGGTTGAATTAAAGGTGTAGTTTGTTCTTCACGTTGTAAATTTTGGCCTGTGTGAATGAGAAACCCCCGCACATGGTCTCTGAGCCACGAGTCCACCTGACCGCCGTGTTCTGTAAAGGTCTTGTTACCTCTGACAGTATGTGCCCACGTGCTTTTATCCTGGGTTTGACATGTCTAGTTATTGATGCGCTGCAGGTTGCTCGGGCGCAGTAGGAGGCCTCCAGAGCACATTGTGCCCAGAGACGCACAGAGAGGGTGGAGTGTCTTTTTGATTCAGGCCTGATCTGACCAGCGTCTGCTCTGTTACTCACTTTCTATTTTCACCTCTCTACATGAGCTCTCCATGCTCCCTGGCCCCTCCATTACTGTTCTTTCCTCTCTCTCTCTCATGTACAGTATTTCTGTCTCTTTCTTATAATCACCCAATTCCATTTCATCACCTTTTTCCTATCTCTCTTCCTATTAATCCTATTTCTCCCCCCTCTTCTTCCTCCAGCCCCCCTTCATCCACCCTCCTCCCTATCTCACCTTTCACACCTTCCACCTCCCTCCCCTCGCCTCATCCCCTCTGCTACAGTTTTTTCCACTCCGCTGCAGAATCTCATCAGGCGGCAGCTCTTTCAACTAAAAAGACACAGGCACCGGTTTATGGTCATGGAATACTTCAGAGATTTAATTTGATGCAAACATGGCGGTTGGTGTGGAGCTGCATGAGAACAATAGCTGAGATGGATAAAAACATAGCTCCAGATGGCTCTTTCTCTGGGTGTTCTGCTTCCTCCCAGTAGGCATGTGCCGACTCCACGAAAGGGGTGTTGTTATCACCTGTGTCCCTGCCACTGCACCACGGGGGAAAAATGGTCTATTTTTATCAGCATCACATTGCTAAGGAAATGTGAGCCGGGAGAAGGAAGAGGGGCGTGGAAGCAGCTCCTTCCTCTGAGATGTACAGTGTAGGATAACAGTGGAAGCTGACAGCAGAATGGGCTGAACCAGAAACCCACTGGCTGCTGTCACAGCGATCTGCTCTGCCTCCGTATCAGGGCTGTGCTAATGATTATTGGCTGATTCTTTATTTTATCATTCAGTCATCAGGCCAGTAAAATGTCAGAACATGGGGAAAAATCCACATCAGTATTTCTAAAAGCCTCAGATGACATTTACAAATGTTTGACAAACAGTCAGAAAGCTACGCTTATTCAATTAGTGATCACACGAGTGACAGAAAAAACAGCAAATCCCCACAGATGAGAAGCTGGGATTGAAAGATTCTAAAGATAATGTATTGATTATCAGTGTAGGTAAAGAGGATTAAAAGCTGTCTCGTTTTCTTCTTGTCATGTGAAACCAATTGGCTGAATCACCGGTACGGCCGCTGGTCAAAGGAGAGAGATGTGTGAAGAGTGTAAAATCAGTACAGTAGAGACGTGTCCACGAATTAGTCAGCAAACTGCCGGAGAATTCAACACCTCTGGAAATATACAAATGTCTTTTATTCTTATTATTTTGGAGATTAAGACAGAATGTTCAGACTCTAAACAGAAGTAGTTTTATGTTTTGATAACCCATAATCTCTGGTATACCTCATCCTGAGGTTTCCTAATTAAACACTCGCTAATTGTAGGTTTATTTTTAGACTGGTCATCGTGAGAATCAAGCTTCCTGGATTGTCATAACAACAACAGTCCTCCCCCTCCTACTCCTTCCCTCATTACCAGCCCTGTTGACCTTTCCTCTGAGCTCGTTTTCCAGCCATACTGTGGAGCGATCGATTGGTTGATTCATTTAACAGGGATTACGGGTTTGCCATGCTTTTCCTCCCCAGGTTGTCCTGTGACAGTCTTAATAGGGATAAGATTGTGTAGACTGGAGATAATGGCATGGAGAGTGGAGCTGGGGGAAAATTAAGTTTGAGTGCACGTGTGTGTATTTAAGATGATCAGTCTTTAACATGATTTTCTGATGATTTTGAAAACTCCTCACGCTCTGAATGGTGCAGTTGTGGAGGATGTTATACAGAATGGTAATTAATATTCAAAGGGAATGTTTGAGAATTGAACCTTTCAGAATTTAGAACAAGAGAAAACACTTTACTCAGCCGTGTTTGACAGCTTTGTCACTTTATTTCTCACAAGTTCGACTGTACACTTCCATAATTTATCAAGCATGTGACAGAGAGGAAGAGGAGCCGAGGTCGGCACTGACATTTTTAATGAAATCTGAGGCTTTTAGCAGATTGAGCCAGTTTTTAAGGCATTTAAAGTCTATTTCAGAAGCAGTTGAAGGGCGAGATGTGAGCGATGAAGTGATGAATCAGAATGAAATCAGAATTGGTTTAAAACATGGCTAAATATATCAATACTTTGAGAAGAACGAGCGGTCCCAGATAATGGAGATAATAACACCATCAATGCAAGAATGACACTCACATGCACACACACTCTCACACACCAAAGAGAGAAGTGGTAATGTGTTTTAAATGATCCTCCGGGCTGTAGACAGAGGTGTATGCTGCATCCAGTGGGTGGTAAATGAGCTGCTCTACATTTTTATGAATTCTCAGCCTCCGTGCAAAACATCCAGCGACACTCTGTCCAGGTCAGCTCGTAAACCCTCACAGAGCCAATCTCTCCCCCACTTTGTAAGATTGCCTGTTGACTCCGCTGCCACCGTACGGCTCTCTAACTGCCGAGCCAATCTGTGATTTTCCACATTACTGGAGAAGAATAAAGCTGATTTTTATTGGTCACTTTGCTGGGACTGATTGCAGTGGTGCTATGTGTGAGGGTTACTGCAGTTTACTTCGTGTGTCTGTGGTCATGGACAGACCAGATTAAAGTCTTTGTGCAGAACCTTACACAAACAACGGAAGGAAATCTCTGGTTTTTGGCACAGTGCTGCAACTAACTATAATTTTCATTATTGGTTATTTTGCTGTTTATTTTCCCAAAGAATTGAATGTCAGAAAATACTCATACTGCCTTTTTTGGTCCAACTAACAATCCAGCCCTTAAGGTATTCAGTTCATTGTCAAATGAGGCAAATCTTCACATTTGAGAAAATGGAGTCAGTAAATATTTGGTATTTTTTGCTTAAAAAGTGACTCAGACGATGAATGATTTTCCATCAGTTGACTTGCAGCTTCCTTTTGTTTTATTCTGTTCATTGATGTGTTACTGAAATCATTCCTGATCCCAGACCTTGTGTTATAGTCGCTGGTTTTCTGCTTGTGCCGACACGAACAGCACAGTGTGTTGTGCGAGAGTAACGTGTCAACAGGAAGTGAGCAGCTGACCGCCACAGTGTCCATCTGTAAGCCAACTTGCCCTTCTGTCCTCCTTTCCCAGGCTGTCACTGCTAGAAGAGTGGCGCGGCATTCGAGATGAGGCGCTGTCGGAGCTCAGCGGGATTAAGGGCTGCATCTTCGTCCACGCCGCAGGCTTTATTGGCGGGAACAAGACCCAGGAAGGAGCCCTGGAGATGGCCCGGAGGACCCTGCAGGCCGCAGCCCAGTCCCCTGCGAACGGAAGCAGCTGACCGGTCGGAGAGGACGGCCAGCAGCACGCTCTGTTCCCGGGGTCAGTCTTTAGAGAGGAGAGCTAGGATTAAAATGTTAGTTTGTTAGCTTGCAGCTTGTTCATCCGAGCCAGGTCTAATGTTGTTTTGTTCTGTCTTGCCAGAATGGGGATGGTATGGAAATGGCAGCCAAATAATCTTGGACCAGTTCCCTAAATACCTACATTTCAAAACACTCACTCTGAATAATAGTGTGACTGCTGTTCCTCTCCTCTCTGCCTGTACTACATGTGCACCTGTTTTAGTATTCATTCTTTCACAATAAAAGACTTTGGTAATATTCTGATCTTCTGTTAAATCCAGCCGTATTGTTTCACCTTCACATCTCTTGCTTTTCAGTATCAGCTGACGTAATCTTCTGCATCTTCAAAGCCTGTGAATACCACGGCCTTACCTTTCAAGGGTCGATTCACATAGACACCTGGACAGTGGTTCATCCTTTCATTCCCGGCACGGTGACATTAACTGTAGCACTACAAAGAGATGCAGGGGCTACTTGCGCTGGCTCCCAAGATCAAAGCGTCAATAATGAGGCCTGATTAATTCTGAGAAAATTAAATTTCCAAACGGCACAAGGAGGTGCTCCTTATGGCAGCCAGTGTCGTGACAAGGTTACCTCCAGTGGGACGAGCCGTACAGTCAATTTCCCTGTAATAAAATCAGGGGATGTGCCTTGAATTTTCTCATTAATACTCCAGATTTTCTCCCCCCCCCCACCCAGCCCCTCGAGCTCCACCTGTTACTTCTCCCTTATTGCGTTCTGCCCTTCTGCTGCACTTGCCCTGTGTAACATATTGCTTTATAATTTCATTGCTATGCGTTTTATTTCCATCAGCTGCAGTGTCATTGTGCAAATGCCACAGCAGAGGAAAAAAGAATCAATTGGTGCGTTGTTACTTACTGCTGTGAATGTTTTCTTCTCCCTCATCTTTCACTCTTTGCGTTCAGCGGTGCGGACGGTTAATTCTGCAGCGACAGAACCTTTTACCATGTTTCTTTGTCACTCTTTTGCCTTCTTTGTTTCTCTCTTAATTGAAACGGAGAAGCTTTTCAGGCTCTGAGTGAATCCTGCTCACAAATAATAAACATCAGACGCCTCTAAGTCAAGGAATTTGAACACATGCTCGTAACAATAAACTGTGTCATCTAATCTATATTTAGTCTCAAGTTCCAACTGCTGAGTTATTGTTTCCCTTTTAGCTGAGAGTGCAATGGCTATTTTTAATGGCTTTGGAAAAGAACTCTTCCTCTGGCATCTTCTTTTCCACACCACCTCTCTCTCCCTCTCTCTCTCTCTCTCTCTCTCCTCCTAACACACACACACTCACACACACACACACACACACTGTAGTGTTATTACTCTGCTCTATTGTGTTGGACCTGAGCCAAGGTCTCAATCCAATCTATACACATTTGTGACGGCCTTTTTACAGTCACATGGTTCATATTGTAATCTCTGCCAACTGGTGCTGTGTTGTTTTGGGAGATACAGAAGATACCCCCCCCCCCTCACTGAGAGAGGCAGGAGGCAGTGAAGGTGTATTCACCCCGGTGGTGTAATTGCAGACAGTTTGAGAGAAACATCGCACTGAAAGGAGGAAAAAAAAGACTTGTAGCCTAATATGTATTGATTTGAGTTTCCAGCTACCACTTTACTCTTCCATGCACAATTTCAGGCTTATTCATGATCAAGTGCACTCGCCTGATTGCTTTGCACAGGAAATCACAGGATGTTCCGACTGTATTTTAAACCCTTTCCTGCACATTTGTTCTTTTCTCTCTTATTTTAGCCTCTGGTTTTCACAGACAGGGAAAACTAGCCAACATCTGGTCCCTTCCTGTCACAGATCTCACCTACAAAGCAACATTTTTTAATACTGTGTTTATGTCAGCATGGGCTGAGTTTTCCGTCTGCGTTGTGCTTTCTAACGACACAGCAACGGACCAAACCTTTTTTTTGTGTTGGTCCTCGGTCGTAAGCATTTTTAGACCCCAGCCCTGGTAAGTCCCGGTTGGCCACGCTGTGCAAAAATGACTACTGAGAGCCTCAGCAGAACACCTGCCCCCAGCCTGACCTGTTGTTAGTGGATTCAATCCCAAGAGAATGACAGGCTAGTTACAAGAAATGCTCCACTGCTTTTTTATCTCTCTCTCTCCCACTCCATCAGGCGTGCTCCACTCACAGCCAGGACATGTATTTGGTGGTTTTTGTCCTCTTTTCCTAACAGATAATAGACAAAATCGTCACTTAGCATGCACTCTGTGTTGTGGAGGAGCTGTTAGATCTTTTCCACTGCCTCTGTCTGTTTACAGATTTGTGTAAGGTTCATTCAGTTTTCCCCTCGGACGACCGCAGCCAAACCAAACAGATGATGCCAAACTGCTTCACTTCCCTTCGCTTGGTTTTCCAGTAGAGTTCACATTGTCAACATTGTCATCAACAAACTGTTCCTGGCCATGGATGTTGTTGAGAATTGCTTCCTGTGAGAACACCTCCTCCCTCCCTGCCTCAGCTCATTTTTTCCCCATTTTTATTTTTCCTGCTGCAGATTGAAGCTCTCACCCATCATCTCTCCATTCACCCTCAGTTTAGAGCCCAGGGAAACAATGTGTGATACTTTTCTTTCTTCTGTATTTTTCTCTGCCATCGTGTGTTTTCTCATTACACATCTCTTTGTCCCGTGTTTTGTACCAGACAAATCACAAAACTCAGCTTGTCCGCAGCCCTGTCTCCGGCAGCCATGGAGACAATCACCTGTCAAGGGCAAAACATTGACAAAAATTCAGATGTAAAGAGGTTTGGAGGGAAAAAAAACATTATACTTGCAGCATTCTGTATTATATTTGTCAGGGGTGGAAATGTCATAGTTTTTAGCAGGTTGATGGGAGCAGGACTCGCTGGGGAGGCAGAGGAGGGATGTGTGGTGCCATCATGGCTGTCAGACTCGTCCTCTCCTCCCCTGAGGGCTCCTCTGTAGATGGGCAGATATTCTCACTGCTTATGGTAGAAAAGCAAAGAGGCAGCAGGGCACTCATTCTAAAGGTAAACCTCCATGAATAACGTGTGTGTCACTGTGTGTGTGTTTGTGTGTCCTTATTATTTATATGGAAATTTGTGACCTAGCTAAGTGTGCGAGTCTCAAGGTTGCCTTGAGACCTTTCTCTCCAGTGTTTGTAAATGTGTGTATTTGTATCCATGCAGCTGCGTTATCTGCTGTATGTCTGCCTGTTCAGTCTTTTAACCTGATGATGAAGTGTCTCTCTGCTTATCGTCCAGTGCCGAGCCTGGAAGAGGTGCATCTTCCCTTTAACCTGATGTCTCTCAGCTCAGTCTTGTTTGTCTCACTGTGACGGCTGCAAACGGAAAATAACATTTATCTTAACAGTCTGACACATGTTGCACATGCATGGCTCTGCAGCTGACATTCACATCTGTGGCCCTCAAGCTGTGTTTTTCTGCACATTCATAAATATATCTGTATGTATATAAATATATTTAGTTTGTTTTGTCAGCTGTTTTTTTTTCCTCTGTCTATTGTGATTGAGTCTGATTTTACAGAAACAGATGATGGATGAAGAATCTAATCACAGACCTGCAAAGTAATGAAGTTAATTTCTCATATGGATGATGATGATACTGAGGAACTGATGATGGTACACCTTCCATGTTTGTCTCTCTCTCTCACTCACACACACACACACACACACACACACAAGGGTGGGGGAGAGAGAGAGAGAGAGAGAGAGGGTTTGCCCCACATCTCCTTTGCTACAGCCAAACTACCCTCCGGTTCGACAGTCAGTGATGAATCCGTCTGCAGGCGACAGACCACTGATCCACAGCTGACCCTCCTCTCGGAGCTTTCTCAAACCCGGACAGACAGAGTGATGTTCAGGCTGCGGTCGGAAAAAGTCCGAAGAAAGACTGGAAACGGAGTCTAAAAACAAAAAAGCAGCAACATCTTCATCCGCCTCCTGCATCTGAAACTTCACAGGAAACCGTTCACAGGTGAGTTCTTCACCCAACACTTTATATCCTTCTGTCTTTTAATGGTAGAGTGTCGGGGTGTTAACTAGAAACCGTGTCGGAGCTGTAGTCTGGTCCAGTTTGTCGTTTTAATTTGCGTTAACTTTTGTTTTTAGTATCTTACCGTGGCGGATTAAAGAGCTGACACAGACTAAACGTGTTAAACTTCAGTCATGGCTCCAAAGTTAGAAAACAGCAGGAGACAGATGTTTGCTCATGAACGTGACGCTGAGAAGCTGCTCTCTGAGTTTCCTGCTGTTTCCCTCTGATTAATGTCATTTAGCGTCTAAATGAATTTTCCTCTGAGATGTTGTTACTTCAGCGCAGGTTCATCTTGTAAAATAAAGGTAGTGGAGATGAAGTCCGGCTCAGAAAACAGGGAGTGCCTCAGTGAACAGGGACATAAAGAACAACACTGCAATCATCCGCTGAAAGCACAGCGGCAGCTGTATTTGCTCTGGGACTCTCTGTCGCTGTCTTTCAACCTTTCTCATTCCCATTCTTATTCATGCAGCTGATGATTATTTTTGTTAATTGGGGATTTGCATGCATCTGCATTCAGTATGTTAATGACTGACAGTTAATGAGTGGGGGGACATAATCCTCACCTCTGCTCAGGAGACACTCAGAGCCACCTGATGGACATCACAGGGCTGTGTGTCTGTCAGTCAGTCAGTCAGTCACCTTTAGGCATATCAGCCCAATCTAGGCCGCTGTTATTCTGGGCTGGAAACCTTCAGTGTGTGTGCTCTCTGTGCAGGAGAATGGAGACTCATGACAGTTTTGATTCTATTATGAAGATGAGGACGAAGCAGGAGAGGCGCTTGACATTTAAGATGATGATCCTCTGATCAAATTCAAGGAGTGTGTTGTGATTTCTGCTTTGGAACAGAAACATCATTTGAAACAAACGCTCCAGAATCAGCTGATTGGATTGTCTGAACAAAAAAACCCTCGCTGACACCATTTCCAGACCCACATAAAGAGCCCTGCAGGCAGACAGGAGGGCAGATGAGGCAGAGCGCCTCTAAAATAGCTTCAACACACATAACACATGTAATGTATTCTCCAGCGGTTTTGCCCTTGTGATGCCAGATTGCTTTTTTTAAAAACTTCTGCCTCCTGTCTGCAGGAGTAGTGGGCAGATGCTAACAGCCAGACTGCTGCTGGGCTGGCTTTTTCTTTTTTCCTCCAGCCCTGTCACTTATTGACACGCTGGGACTCAGGCAGGATTGATGGTCTTGCCGTTAATAGTGTAGCCGGCAATACTCGGGCTATCGATCCCAAACCTTTCTAACCCCCTCCCCATCCCTACACCCCCCGTGGAATATGATTAAGTGGCTATGGCATCATGGGAAAATAAATAGAGGGATGAACATGTATTGATGAGTGTAATGTGATGCTTTTCTTCTTGGGTTGGGGGTGTAGGGGGGTGAATGGGTTCAGACAGTCATGCATAATGATTTATGTTCCTTTAATGCAGAAATACAAGAGGGATTTTCAACCTTATTAGATCATTTAAACTATTATTACTGCTGCTCAGACCGTGATTCACGAGGGAATCGCTGCAATAAAACACACTGTTGCCTCTTGTAAAAGTCCAATTTCCTTTCAAAGTTATGAACAAGCTCCTAATCTAAATTAGTCACGGTGTGACGTGAGTAACGAGAGATGTTTTTCCTGCAGAGACATCGTCCTCTCACATGTTTTGGTGTCACACTGTCTCTCCATGCAGGACTGTATTTATCAGCTAAACCGGTTTAAGCTCATTTCAGTGTCTATCTCTTTACCCACTGACCTTTATTCTCCTCCTCCTCCTCTTACACATCATAATCTCTGCTGTCAGCGTTCATTTGATTGCATGTATTGTAAAGACAGAAACACAGACAGACTCATCTTTCCCAGACTGACCCTTTTTCTCTCAACATGTCAGATTCTCCCGGAGCGACCGTGTGTGTCTGATTGGGACCTGGTGTGTGTCAGGGGGCTATGGTGACGCGATGTGCTCAGGCTGGTGTGAGGAGAGATGTACCAGCGTCAGTGGAGGAAGACGAAAAGGTAAAGGAGTGGATCTTAGTTCATGGCTGTGTGTCTCGCTCTTGTTCTCCGTTCTGTGGGGCCAGGCGTCCCCCCAGTGCCCGGACAGCTGCCACTGCGCCTGGGACACGGCCACGGTGCTGTGCTCGGACGCCGGGCTGCGGGAGATCCCGGAGGGGATCCCACCAGACACCGTCTCCCTCCACCTCGAACGCAACTACATCCGGAACATCCCCGAGAACGCCTTCAGCGACCTCGTCCACCTGCGGGACCTGTACCTGTCCCACAACCGCATCGACTCGCTCGCCTCGGGGGCCCTGCGGCACCTGGGGCCGGAGCTGCGCCTGCTGGACCTCTCGCATAACCAGCTGAGGCAGGCCAATAGGGAGGAGTTCGGCTCCACGCGAGCGAAGACCCGCCTCTACCACAACCCCTGGCACTGCGACTGCGCCCTCCAGGAGCTGATGGAGACTCTGAACCTGGAGCCCGAGACTGTGAACGGGATCGTGTGTGAGAGCTCTGTGCGGGGCGTGGGCGAGGGGAGCAGGTGGGAGGACCCGGGGTCGCAGGGCGAGCACGCAGGTCAACCTCTGGTCAAACTGTTGGACTCTGGGGTGAACTTCTGCAGCCTGCAGAGGAAAACCACCGACGTGGCCATGCTGGTGACCATGTTCGTGTGGTTCTTCATGGTCATCGTGTACGTGGTGTACTACGTGAGGCAGAACCAAGCCGAGGCCCGCAGACATTTGGAGTACCTGAAGAGTTTACCCAGCCCACGCAAGACCCCCACTGAGACAGACACTCTGAGCACCGGCTTCTGAACTTCTGCTCGGCTCTAATTTAAATGGAATAATCAGCTGGTAGTTTTATGGAGAGCGACTGATGCAGTGGGGAGCTACTGTAAGTCGACTGTGGAGGACGCACACACAGAGGAAATGAACCTTTTACAGCTGCGTTTTGTGATTGCAAAATTTCTTTATATTTGTTACTACTGATCCCCTCCTGTGCTTTTCTTAATATTTCTTTTCCCGTTGTGTTTTTCTCAGTAGAGTAAAAAATAATAACCGAGTATTTGTTTACTCATTTTACCATCTGCACAGGAGAGAAAAGAGAGGAAACCGAAAAACAAAAAAACAGCAGATGATGAAAGGATGAAATAAAAATGTGTCATAATGAAGAAATTCTTTGAACCTCACAACCCTCCATCTCTCCTTGTAGTCCCTCTTCTTTTCTTCTCCCACCATCCCTCACACTGTGCCCTTTTTTCTTTCGTTAAGGTCTAATTAAGACTCTTTGACCAGCTGACCCTTAATGAACACTTGAAAGGCACTAATCAGGTGGAGTGTGTTTATCAGGTTAAAGAGGAGAGCGTGTGCAAACTCAAATGTGTGTCCTCATCTAATTGCTTGTCTCGTTTGTTGCTTGTACGTGTGCACATGTGGTGCTTTTGCATTGTTACAGCCCATTTTTTTCACTTTGATAACATTGATTTTGCACGGATGCTATTTAAGCCTCTCCCTGATACACGGTCACTAAGCCGGTTGTTTCGGTGCCAGTGGAGAAGTGCTGATCTAAATTTACTCTCAGGGAGCCATTAGAACTGGAGGTGAACCATATTGTTTCTAAGCCGCAGGAATCAGCTCTAAAATTAGCGTCTGTACAGCTGTCACTGACTGGAACAGAGAAATTTCTCTCAGAAATGGATTGTGGTTGTAAATTATATTAGAATAGCCATTTGTCCTGAGAGAAGCTGTTAGTTTAGCTTTAATTAATCCCTTGAGTCCTGCTTCCTCTCTGCGCTGACAAATCTTTCTGTTTAAGCTGTATCACTGATTCTTTTTCCAGGCCGCTCTGAAAAGGAGCACTGAATCATTTTCTCAGTTAGAACATTTAATGCTTGTAATGTTAAGAGTAATGCACTGAAAATCCAGCTCGGAGTAAACGGAACAACAACCTGACTGGATTAACAGCCGCCATTTTTAATTTCACTCGAGTTCATCGTAATCATGTTTACTGTGGCGTGGCATTATTCTGTGAGGGGAGGGCGTGTTGTGTGGTTAACGTATGAATATTTGTCACTCTTCACAAATAGCTGGCAACATTTAATGTGTTTTTAATGGATTAGGAGGATGTTTTTAGCCGTTGCTAGCAGCTTGACTCTACAGATGTCGGCATGTTCATCTGTCAGTCAACAAGGTTTGGATGGATGGTTAAATACCTGCAAAGTAATGTCATTATTCCCATCATCCTCCGCTGTACTTTCTGTTGACTACTAGTTAGCCAATGCTGGAATGCTAACATGCTAAACTAAGATGGTTAGCAGTCATTGTAAACATTATACCTGCTAAACACCAGCATGTTAGCCTTGTCATTGTGAGCATGCAGCTAGCATGGCTGTAGACTCTTACTGTTCATGTGTCTTTAATCCCTGATGGATTAAAGTGTACAGTTACAAACTCCTAAATGTTCATGGCTGTAGTAAAGTATAACTGTACGACATTTTATCTAACGACTGGTCGGGAGGAGCGGACGTCAAACATAGTGTAGGTCAACTTTCTGTGTGCTGTAATGTGCTAAATGTGGCGTGTGTTGTTTAATCTACAGAGAAAGACTGTTCAGGATGAAGACATACTGTGAATTAGAAGTAGAGTCAGTTTAAACTCTGAGTAGAACGGTGTTGATGTTGTCATGATCAATGTAAACCTGGTCTCTGGTGGTAGACCACAGGCTGAAAGACGAGAATAAAAAAGGTGGATATTTGTTCTGTGACTTCAAAAAACAAATGTCTGTGGATACACTCGTGTCGCTGAAACTTCACATGTTCTGACTATTTCCTGAGTGTTACCTGTCTGTCACAAACATACATCTAACACGTATGTTACAGTTAATATAATCTGAAACCCCCTTTGGCTCATTACGGTACAGTGATGCTGATGATCGCCCAAAACACAAGAACCAAGCATGTCGTCTGTGTGTAGTTTTTTCTGTAGGTATTTTTTTTTATTGGTGAAGTATTTCTGTTCTGGTGATTTGTTTTCTCTCCTGTTTGTTTGCCAATAATTTCTCAAACAAGGATAAAGATTGGAAACCATTACATTAAATAATAAATGAACTATCGAAAAGTGATTTCAGGAAAAAAACAAAAAAACAAAAAAAAAACCACAACAGATATATAAAAAATAAAAGAAACGTTGCTCTACTTTGTTCATAGAAATGCTTCTACCTTTTATTGCTACTGGAAGTTGAAAAAGGCAAGAGGATGAAGAGAAGTAATAGAAGTACAGGAAGACATCATCAGTTCACAGAATGAGCTGATCATAGTCGGCAGTGTTTCCTATTTCTACTCTACCATGCGTTCAAATTAAAGGAAATGACTGAAAACTATTTTACACATAGAAAAAGTACATGATATGAACTTGTCACCACCTCCTTCTTCAACGTTTTTGTTTGTTTGTTTGTTTGTTTTCGATCGCCATCAAACAAAATCCAAATCAAAATGGCCCCGCATTCATCCAACTCTCCGCTGCCTTTTCTCCACATCTGAGCTGTTTCTCCCCCTGGAAATATTTCCGGACATCACCACAAAAACACAAAGTGGAGGCAGAGCACAGCAAAATGTTTAGATGGTTTTTGTTTCTTTTTTTTTTTGGGATGAATTTCCTTGGGGAAGAGTAAAAAAAAAAAAAAAAACGTTGCCCCAGATATTTCAACACGGGGGAGAACAAAACAGGATATAAATAAAAAGCAACTTCAGCCTGTTACTTGGTTTTGTCTTTTATTTCCAATTTACATTAATTAAAACGTAACAAAAACAAGTCATGATCATAATAATAATATAATAATGCTATTATTATTAATAATAATACTATTATTAATAATAAAAAATATACACAACCTCACACAAACCAACCCTCTGCGCTGGCTGTAGAACTGGAGCAACAAAGTCAAACACACTTTAAATCTCTCCAACTGTGTGAGTGTGTACGCCGAGGCAGAGGGCACGCCCTGTGTGAGGGGACTGATGGGAGGAAGTGGAGAGGGATGGGGGGGTCAAAGGTCACAGCGGAGGGGAGGGGAGGGGGGCAGCAGACTGGGCTTTCATGACCAAACTTTTTAAAAATATTGGTCATATTGTTATTTGCCTAAAGTTTGGGATTTGTAAACAAAGATTCAGGAGGGGGGAAAGGCCTCAGTTTGATTTGTGAAGGTGTTTTTTTTAGTGTGAGGTAGCTTTAAAATATCAAAACAAATATAAAGAAAACAAAAAAAAGAAAGAAATTAAATGCGTTCCAAATTGGATAAGCCTTGATCGTAAAATTTCATCAGGGACATGCTTGTTTGAGGGTTGAAGCAGGAGGGCGAGGCGAGGCGAGGCGAGGCAGGGGACATTTATCACCCTGAAATCCAAAATCCCAGGGTGAAATGCTCTCTCCGAGAAACTGTATATATATGTATACACACATATACATATATATACATATATACAGGTCACTACAAATGAGTATCTGGTTGTTAAAAAATACAGACTGTTTTACAACAATAGCACCATCAACTTTTATTATAATACACAGTAACTTTTGATACACACTGTGGTGGTAGAAATAGGAACACCTGCACTTTCTAAGTAGCTAGATTTTTGGTTTCAAAGAGATGTTAATTATTTAGTGGATATGGTACAGGAGTGACGGGTGGTTAGAAAAGAGGAGGAAGTAAGAGAGGAAGTTGGTGGACAAGGTTTTTTTTAAATATGTGTAAGTGGGCTTTTTATTACTTAGCAACAAACTCAGTCCTACCGCACCTGGGACCCAAACCTAAACAATAAATAAATAACACCAACACATTTTTCTCTCTCTAGTTCCCTGGTATGTTCCCGTACTCTCCTCATACTTCCTCCGTCTTGTTCGTGGATGTGGGGCTGGGGTAGGTTGAGGGGGCTGCTGTTCACCCGGGGTGAAGTCGGGGGTGTTGGGGGCTTTTCGGGGGAATGCCGGGTGTCCGTGGGGCAGGGCGAGTTGACTGGAGGCGATGCTGGATGAATCACAGATGACAGTTGCTAGTGCCATTCAGTGCAGATATCCTACGGAGTTCGACTTGGAAAAAGCACTTTTTACTTAGAAAAAAAGTCCCGTTTAAAAAAAGTGTCTTGATTTTTCTTTTTCTCTCTTTCTCTCCTCCTTTATCTGAAGCGTGCTCCTCTTTCATTTAAATTTTTTCTCAAATTCCCACTTTTTCTTTCTCTTCTTTTCGATCCCTCATTCTTTACAAGAAGCAGACTGGCCCCACGTCGACTCCGAACTCCTGCTCTGCTCCACCAATATCCATGGGGGCAATGTCCACAATGGGCAGACGGGAGGTCTTCTGCGATCTGTACTCGATCACTGTCTTGCCCCACTGTCCCGTGTGTTTCTGTGCAGAGGGAAAAAGCACAACAGCTGTTAAATGACCTATGACTCCTCCAGAACTGCAGAGGATGAGATTGGTTGGGTGAGTCTGAGAGTAAAAAGTGTAAAGAATGATTTCACACATGCATGTAGAGAAGCTGTGTGTGTGCTGTGTGCGCCGGGCTCTCCTCTCTCTGCAGGTCTTACCGTGCAGCCGTCCTCCATCACGCTGTAAGTGAAGCGGCTGTTGCCCTCGGCTCTGATCTCCACGTCGTTGGAGCCCTGCAGCAGCACGGCCTTCTTCAGGTTGCCTGTTGAGGCGTCCATGTAGGCCACGCTGTTCTTACAGTGGTAGGTGAGGTTCTGAGACGCCTCGGTGGACAGCAGTCTCAGGAAGGTCATCTGAATGGCAGCAGTGTTGGGGGCCAGGCTGTCATCACCATAGCTGAACTGCATGAGACCAAAAGTAAGAAAAGAGCGAGAGGATTAATATTCTTGATGCTATGACATTCAAAATGAAATCATTACGATGTTATAAAATGGGATCAGGTTCAATGGTGAGTCAGCCTGCGTCTGTTTGAAACCACCACTAGGAGGCGCTAAAGTCTGAAATTTTTAAACCCTACACACAGAAGCTTTAACACAGATCACACCCAGACTGCTCATTTTGCTTCTGGTAATAGAAAGTGAAAAGAAAACTGGGGAGAAAACATAAATAATAATGAATCGTCCGATTGCTCTGATGACTGGAGATCGCGGTGCGACTTACGTGGAATCCTCCATTCATCGTCTCTCCGAACCAGACGTGTTTGCGATCTTTGCTCTTGCTGGACCACCAGTTCTTGCGGGGGATGTTGGAAGGCTTGGGGTAGACGCAGGACTCTCCGGTCTCCATGTTGCAGAAGACCTTGATTGCATCAACAGTGCAGCCCTGATTGGGATCAATCCAGTACTCTCCTACAGGCATCAGAAACACACACACACACATTAGCATCTAGTATGAGACTTTTCCCTCACACTGCAGCTGCCCTTTGGCTTCATAAAAAGCTGATAATCATCACATATTTTACACATAACGTTATGATATATTATTATACATCAGCCTCACACAAACACTCCCAGACTACACAGACCGTATTTACCCCAAATCTTGACTTCACCAAACTTCAGCTGCCTCAAACTTCTGTCTGCTGCATCGTCTCACCCCAATTTGACCAATTCCTCCCTGTGTCACTCACCGCTCTTCCAGTCGGGATGGCAGAGCTTCAGGTCTCTGCAGGTGCGAGCGGGGTTCTTCTTGGATCCCTCGGGGCTGCGGATGTTCTCGATCTGGTTGTTGAGAGACTTGAGAGTGGCGTCGACCTCAGCGTCATGCTGACGGAGGTTTCCGGAGGCCTGGTCGGCCCTCATGTACCTGAGAGGATCAGGGGACTTCTCGGTCTGACCCAGGCCAGCGAAGGCAGACATGTCGATGCCGGGGCCGGGGGGACCAGGAGGACCGGGGGGTCCGGGGTTTCCGGGGGGACCCTGAGAGAGAAAAATGGAAATATTAAATCTGGCTCCTCTCACTGTTTACTCATTTCATTTTCGTCCAGTCATCGCTCCACTTGTGTACTTCCTCACAAATGGAGGATTACTCTTCCCTCTCCAATCAGAGCAGACAGGTCCCTCCTCATCTCTTATAATTGGTGCAGGAAATGCTGCCATCTGTTCTGCAATCTGCTCTCTCCTCTCGTTTTAGTTTTCTTGTCTAGGACTTAACTCTTAGTTTGAACAATGCACGCATCTCAAACAAGTTCATGTGATGCCAACATGAAACTTTTTAACCTGATCTTTCATGAAACTTTGATCTGTCTATGGATGGAATAAATATTTTACCAATCACTCCCATTGATGATCATTTTAGTATCAACGAATGAATCAGAAAAACATCATGAATCATGTTAATTAACATCATTAATTAACATAAATATATGTGAACAATGATATTGTCATGGTTCTAATATGAAAACTGATGAACTGTTTTCTGCCCTCGTTAACCTGACGTGAGGAAAAGACAGAAATATCTTAGTTTATTGATTTGTAAAGTTTCTAATATGTCTGATATTAGCTGTACTTCAGTTTGAAACCAAGATATAACCCTAAACAAAACATTTTATTATACCTTGATTTAGATTTCTTTATTTCCTAAGATAACAAAGTCGTTCTGGTTTTGATTTATTAGTGAGAGAAATGTTTCATGTTTATGAAACTGTGCCTGTCGCCTCTAAATTATTCTGAGAGGCTGGTAGCGACATGCAGCTTTAAACTGGTGCCACATTTGTAAGTTCTGGTTTCAAAGCAATGCTGTGGTTTAGGGTTTTGAAGAATGTAACTGATACTAAGATCATGACTGAAATGATTCAGATATTTTCTGTTCAGCTGAATAATCCAGTGTTCATTCTTCATTATGTTTTATTTTTGCCATCTGAATCTTCATTATTGTAATTTTAAAAAATGTCCAGCAGCTCCCTCGGGGGCAGATTTACTGGGTGTACTGGTCATGAAGTCCATCCACTGAGTTAAACTCATATCCAGACTGAGTCATGCAGCTCATGACGTTGTAATGTGGTGTGACTTTTGCACAGTCAGACTCCTGCTGTTTTCAAGGACTCTCAACATGGAGGTTTTCCACTTCTGAAGGTGTTTTAAATTCCTCTCTTCGTGTGCATGTAACACGTGTGTTTTTGTGCTCAGTGCAGGGCTGCAGATAAACGTGGAGGCAGAAGACGATCGGTGAGACGGGTGGAGAAAGTTCTGATGGGTACTCACAGAGGGACCTGTCTCTCCACTGCGACCACGAGGTCCGGGGGGTCCAATGGGTCCTGGTAGACCGCTTACACCGTCCTTTCCAGCAGGGCCAACGGGTCCAGGTGGTCCCTACATACACAGATGGAGAGAAACACTTGATGTTAAGCTCTAAAGAAACGTACTTCATTTGTTTTTGAATTCAAAGTGAAAATCTTTTTTTTACTTTTTGTTGAGTATTTTGGTAGTGTTTATACTCACTCTTTGTCCAGCGGGTCCAGCAGGTCCAGTAGCACCCTGGTCTCCAGCTTGACCCTGAAACAGACGACGACTCCATTTTTACATACTTTAAAAAATGGATGATGATAAGGAATAAACTGCAGCTAAAACAAGCATCACCTCAAGTCATCAGACTAATATAACACAGAGGCCTGGATGCTTACCGGAGGTCCGGGCAGACCCTGCAGACCAGTGAAGCCTCTGTGTCCCTTCTGTCCTCTCTCTCCAGCCTCTCCAGCCTCACCTTTGTCACCACGAGGTCCTTGGGGTCCCTGGGAACAAGTGGACAACATCCAAATTGAGCTCTGTTTGCCTGGAGAAGTGTTTCTATTCTTTAAACTTTTGTTTGAGTTGACACTGTGTGTTATTGTTCAGATACATACGGGCATTCCTCTGGCTCCAGCAGGTCCTGGAGGTCCAGCAGGTCCTTGTGCACCCTGAGAAAGAAAAACAAGAAAGAAACTGTATAATAGAAACAAAGTGCCTGAAAAATTCCTGGAGCAGTGTTTTGAACTGACAGGGTTCAAATCCATGACCATTCCAATGGACATAACTTTTCTAGAAAGTTTAATGTTCAGTGTTTATTTTTTAAATTTATTTAAGTTAACCATTCATTTGTTTTTCTGAAAAAGGTCTCTTAAGATATTTATTGCTATTTTACTATTGGTGTTTTCTTGCATTCAGATTCAGGGACAGAAGAGATAACACGTAATTTAGTATTTTAATAATTTTTTTGTTGATTGCTAATGATTCACGGTCGCATTTAGAGTAGAAATCCACCATTACAATTTGTTGTGTGTGTGTTTGGAGTGTAATTGGATTCTGAATGGGCTCAGATAAGATAAGCGTGCAATTTTCCAAAAGCACTCTGCTAACCCATAATGACAAATATGTCTTCTGCAGCCAGACAATTTTGGACTAGGGTGCATTTAAAAAGCGAATAAAGCAGAAAACCATCACTGACGCTCTGCTGAAATGCAGCGAATACATTCCAGGAAAGAGGGGAGAAGTCTCTTTGTCCGCTGGTCAGTTACTCAGGGATGAAACACCTGAGACGTTCTCCTCTGTACTCGTGTGTTATCAGACAATATGCTAATTTCCAGCAGGTGAAAAAAATCCACCTCATTAAAATCACGCTTCTTATTCTCTGCTGACAGGAACGGTTTTCTTTTCTCGTTGTATTGAGAAAATGATGTCAGTTTGTTTCCTTTTTTTACTCACAGACTCTCCTCTGTCTCCCTGTTTGCCGGTTGGACCAACGGGGCCGGGAGCACCGGGAGCGCCTGGAGCACCAGGAGCACCAGCAGGACCGGTGTTACCACGATCACCCTGCAGCACAGAGAGCACAACAGTCAGGGCAGGGGAGCTACAAACACAGGATCGCTTACCTTTAGTCTGCACTGTAAGAAGAAATGTCGAGGTACAGTAAAACCCAGAGAGTAAAAAATAAACCCCGAAATTCCCCAAAGCAATGAAATGGAAAAGAAACAGGAGAAATCGTCCAACAACAAAAGCTCTTCCACACTAAAAGGAATAAACTCCAACTGTTTATTTGTGGCAGCAGAAACAGATGATGGAGCAGGATTCTCCCTTCAGTTAAAGCTTATTGCAATTCACTCATTTTACAAGCAGTTTTAGAAAAGCTCCACCAAGTGTTGACTGAATCAATAAAATTCATCCGGAAGTAATCACTGCAGTAAAACAGCAGGTTTACATTGTTTGAATGTGAGTGCAGAGAGCAGTCAGGCTCCAGTAAGGTGTACTGGGCCTTCAGCAGAACAGGTGCAGTTACAGTTTACAGGTACAGTTTCTCCTGTACTTCTCACCTTGATTCCAGCAGCACCATCTCTACCAGGAGGTCCATCAGATCCAGGGTTGCCCTGTCAGATGACACAACAATATCGAGTGTTAATAGCTTCCATCTCCACTGAGCCAGATGTCCTACTGAATACTGATCAGCTGCATAATGAACCCCGCGCCAACCAATGCATTAATGATAGAGAGAAGACAATGCAAATGTATACATGACGCAAATAGCAGTGTGTTTTAATGGGCTTGGCCTCTGAACCAAAATTCTGCCATAAGCAATGAATGGAGTGAATGAATGGAATGAATTGAGACATCCTCTGACCTCTCTGCCAGGCTCTCCTGCAGGTCCGGTGAGTCCAGGTGGTCCAACAGGTCCAGGGGGTCCACGGTCTCCGCCGCCACCGGGAGCTCCCTGCTTTCCGGGCTCACCCTGAGAGAGGAAGACTCATTACCACACCAAACCTGATAACTACTGTAAGACACATAACAGCCTCCAGTTTTACGCTCCAAGCTTCGTCCTCTGGCACTCTGACGTCTAACAGCTTGTTATTCCCATAAGGGCAACAATAAAATCTGTGTGAGAGCACTTCATCCTTATCTGCACTTTGCTGCAGAATTAAAGTGAAAACAAACACTCAGATATTGAATTAGAGTCAGACACTGTGGGCTCTGGATCAATCAGCAGATGTTTAAATGACAACACAATTGTTGCCTCCCAACGCTCCCAGACCTCGTTAACATCTTTTAAAACGAGGTGTTGTAGGAATACTAACTTCCAGAGCATAAATTTAATTAAATGGACAACATTTTAATCCCAGTCTGATCTTTGTCATGTAGACTGGTTTAAAAACTTGAAATGCTAATTCACCCACAAACAGGGAACTGAAAATGTAGTTTTTAAAAATACGTTTGACTGAAAATGATCAAATTTAGGATTAAAACATGACCAGACTCTGAGCACTGCTACCAAACTCACATCCTCTGCTTGAAACACTCCTGTGTGAGTTTGGCTGCTTTCTTGGCCTCGCTCTCATGCATACCGGTGAATAATTAATGGCGAGGACATGCCCACTGAGATGCTGTAAGTAGGGGACATGGCTCATGTCACTTATCAGATAGTGAGAGACGTTAGCGGGGGGGAGGTTCTTGTCTCGTGTCATACTGTACATCAAATGAAACCAGTGCACCAGGAGAAAAACCCCGGCTCACGTGAGCTGTGATTTGACTCTGATCCAATTAGGACGGCAGAGTGACAGTCCAGAGCCCGACTGAGGGTTTCTACTAGATTATAAATATTTATTTTGACATCCTGTTCTGTTATTTAAGATTAACAAACAGTCACTCTCAGCAATTAAAGAGAAACACCTCACGTTCAAGCATAAGTTCAGTAAACAAACAACAGTTACTTTCCAATGTGTTCTAATCCTCCTTTAAACCAAAAAACAACGCAACAAGAGTCAAACTGCTTCAGGCTTAAACCTGTTTTGATGCAAATGCACTGGTGCTGAAACAATTAATTGATTAGCAGACAATTGATCAACAAACATTTTGCTCATCAATGAATCTTTTCTCAAACAAAGAGGCTGGATACTCCAGTTCCAGTCTCAGCTGTGAGTTGTCTGTGTTGTTGTACAGGCCTGCAACTCGTGAATTTTCAATCAATTAATCTGCTGATTATCTGAGTAATCAGTTCATCGTTTGATCCATAAAATGTCAGAAAGAGTTCAGAGTACGATCAGCAGGTGAGACGAGCAGAGACATGTTTACTCATGCTGCAGTGTGATGAGCTCTCTCAGCTACAGAGGAAAATTACATTATTATCATCTAAGCTCTGCTATCGTAAATCGAATATCTTCACCATCTCGACAAAACAAGTCACTGCCAAGTCAGGCTTTTGGAAACTGTGATGAGCATCTCTCAGTTTTTGTCTGACATTTATAGACTGAGATATTGTCAGTTATAGTTGAAATAAATGATGGACAGATGAATTGATATGAAAATGATTGTTAGCCACAGTCTGAATTTTTCTGTTACTTACAGAAGGTCCAGGCAGACCAGGGAAACCTCTCTCACCACGCTGTCCAGGTAGACCGACGATACCGCGCTGACCAGCCAAACCCTGAGGACCTGAAGGACCTGGAGGACCCTGAGAGGGCGAAGACAAAGAGGCAGAAAACACAATCCATTAGCCATTAGCCATTAGCCATTAGCCATTATAATAACAGCATTTAACAGCCACGTCTTAAAGGACTAGATTGACTTTATGGGAAATACTTAGTCATCATCTAAAATGGCTCGATGAAGAGATCGATACCACTCTTAAAGTCTGTATAGTAAAGTTTAAGCTCAGGTCAGCGGCCAGTTAGCTTAGCTTAGCTTAGCACAAAGACCGCAGCACCTTTAAAAGGTGTTTTATCTGTTTCTTGGCAGAGAGTTTTCTGGGAGCTTTGTTGTCTCTGTGAGGTTGCAAACCAACCAACTAAAGACTCTTTTGAGTCACCAAGTGATCAAGTTTGTTGACAGATGCATACAACACAACACAAAGCCTTTAGTTTTGTTGCTTGTGTTTTAACAGGTTTTATTTATGTCAGGTTGTTTCTTCTGTCGTTTTGTCCGTCTGGGATTTTATAACCTCCAACTACAGCAACACACACAAACATCAACCTCTCTATCAGGTCTACTACATCCACATGTGAAAGCTCCCTTAACCCATGTTCACAATAAACACCTGACTCTACGTGACACCTGAGACTTGCCAATCAGCTGAGACTTTGATGTGCTGATACGTGGTTCAGGATTTCGTACATATAATCTCTAGATGGTAGGGGTCTGGACCCAGCAGCTACCTTCATGTTTTCAGTATGTAACCATCCGTGTTATTATCTTGACAGGGCTCGTCGTGTGTTTATGACGGTGTGTGTGTGCAGTTCTGAGTGTAGGCAAGGTAAAAGCCTGAGGTCCCATCATCAGCCTGTCACATGTCTTGGTCTGCTATTACAGTCAGTGATGGACACTGACAGCTGTGTGTATTAATGGAGAATGTGCTCAGCTGCTGTCCATTACTGATGAAATTGGCTCTTTGCTGCGACAGAGCTACGTAAAAAAGTCGACAGAAACGTAGAAAACAAACACATTTAATCATTTTCCTTTCTCTATAATGGACTCCTGTGTTCACCTTGATGGTGTCCGAGGAGATGCGCGGTCTGAAGAGCGGCTAAATATGTGTTCAGGTGGGTGCCGGAGGGACTGGAGTGGTATTTCAAGCGTCACAAGGTCAAGAAGTTACAGATTACATAAAACCCCGGCAGCTTTGCGAGTGGTGTACGGAGGAGTGTGATTAAAGAACGTCAGACTCACAGGAGGACCGTCCTCTCCGGCGTCTCCCTTCTCTCCAGGTGTTCCAGCAGAACCGCGGAGTCCGGGGTCACCCTGTCTGCCTGGAGGTCCACCATCTCCCCTCACACCCTTAGGTCCATCTTTGCCAGGGGGGCCGGCAGGACCAGCAGGTCCAGGATTACCCTGAGAAATGTAAGCAGGAAGACAAAACATACATTATACCCTATCATACAGTGAGAGCAACCATGTTTCTTTTCTCTAACACACATCTTACGTGATCAGACTTGTTTCTCACAGTATGTTGCACTTCCTTTTAGCAAGTCTGTAAAAATATCCTAAACAAGCCACAACGACTCCCACTGTGTCAGACATATTGTTTTGGTGGTGCGTAGGTGCTGAAACAGTAGGAGCAAATTAAAAAGGCTTCCTAGGTGACAATAAGTCAGGTGCCATTCAGGAAACGCTCCTGTATCTGTTCTGCTGCACCTGGTCCTGGTAGAGTAATTCTCATATGTAGAGTTATATATGAAGCTTTTTAATGTTTCCTATATCAACAGTTTATTATGTAAAAGTAGATCACAAAGATGTCTGTCAAATAATACAGAAAATATCTACATTAACAGCAACACAAGCAGCTTTACAGCTGTATTTTTTAACATATGCATTCATATGGACTCAGTTGGATGGATACAGGCTGTCGGGGTTTAGCTACAGTACAAAGAGACTGAACTTACGTTGGGACCGGGGGGTCCAACTCGGCCAGCAGCTCCAGGGAAACCAGTGGCACCCTGACAGAGAGAGATTAATTAAGACAAAAGCCAAAAATAATCGAATCCTCTGCCTGTGCTGCTGCGAGACAAAAGTGAAATAACATTTTCTGAACAGAGAGGGAGACGAGAAAAACACTTACAGGAGGTCCCTGAGCACCACGAGCACCTTTAGGTCCAGAAACACCTGTAGGACCCTGGAACAGAAAACATGTACATTACTGTCTGACATTTGTGTTATGTTTTTTTTAGAGGACAATATAAACCTATATAAAAAGCGCTCTTAGCTGGGCGGAGTTGTCTGCCTCAGCTAGTTTTTATTCTGCCTGCTGTGGCACAGTGAGTGACAAGGACAGCGTTCCCCACCACAGATGTTCAACAAAGAGAAAAAAAGGATTTTTCTGCTGATTTCTGTATTTTTCTCCTCTCATAAGAAAAACTGTCAGTCAGTGTCTATTGTTGTTGATTATCAAAAAGAAGCTGCAAACAGCCAGTGTTTTGGTATGAGCCCTCATTATTTTAGGATTAGACAGAGCTGGGGAAAAATGACAGTTTTGTTTAGCAGCAGTGTTAAAGAAGATCTGGAGTGACACTCACTGCAGGTCCAGGAGCACCAGATGGTCCTTGGGGTCCGGGGGCACCAGCGTCTCCCTTCTGTCCAGATTCTCCCTGCTCTCCCTTGGTTCCAGGTTGACCGTCAGCTCCCTGAGAGACAGAAACACAGATGAAATATGTCACTAATCACTGTAGATATATTGGGTTAAAGGGGCAGTCCGCCAGTGTTACACATAAATATCAGTTTACTTGTCACAGTTGATGGTTGGTGTGAAAACATCTGTGTTTCAAACTGGACATGTGCAGCCATTAGCTTACAGAGGCTAATGTTAGCATAAACAGTCAGTTCACTGACTTTATGTCTGTTCTCTACAGGTCCTCCTGCTGCATTTACCTTTACTGTGTAATCATCACTGGAGGCCACAGTGCCTGCTGTTACAAGTAGCAGGAAGTGCTATTTACTGTAGAAGAAAAACTGGCTGAAAAGCAGTGAGGGAGGAGATGAGTTTTCTTTGACCTTTCCTCTTTTTTCGACAGCAATTAAAAGTCTAGAGCTGTGAATTCAGAATATTTAATAAGTGCTGGTGTATTATGTAAAGTCTCTGTCTATTTTCAGTCTGTGTGGTGATAAACTGTGATGTTATGTTCTGTTATTCATCCTGACGTAAACTCAATAATTAACCACGGTGCAGCCTAGAAAATAAATAATATATCTGATAAATTGTGTTGTCACAAAAACATCGATGAAGTTCCATTTGGCTGGATGAAGCTTATTAAAAACATTTAGCTGATGAGGGCCTGGAGTCCTCAGGAGGAGCTAAATGGATGAGTGACTGTTTCTCTCCACAGAGGAAACAAGATGTACCAAGATGAAAAACTGATTCACTACGAGCTAAAACTGAGGTTTTAAATTAGACATCCATGTATTTCCAGATAGCAGTAAAAAAAAAAGGTGTGTCAGGTTGATGTCCGTCATCTCACAGCTCCAGGTAACAAAACATGAGGTGAATAAAATATCCACATTTTCACTGCAGCTTGGTTTGATGATTGTAAAGGTGTTGATCTGTAATCTGTAGATCTACTGTGCTTTTATCCACTGATCTTTTTTATCTTGTTTATGCTTATTATTTTTTTTAACAGGGTGCTAAATGTATGTGTATTATTTTAAATGTAGATTAATTGAGGAGTATTGAGGCCTGTAGTGAAGGAGACCACTCACTGTTGTGTTTTTTTGTTACTTACAGGGGGTCCAGCAAATCCAGCAGGCCCAGGAGGTCCAGTCTCACCCCTGTCACCCTGAAAGAAGAAAGAAGAGAGGCACAAAAACTCAGAGGGCTGTTCAGGTTGCAACGCTGCGGGAGAAAACTGAGAGAGATGGGTTCTCTGTTCAGAGAAAAAGACCTTCTGAACTCCAACTGCAACAAGATTGGAGACATTTTAAAACTATCAACTCTAATCTTTCAAAATCACTGGCTCTAAAGGAAAGCTGAACTTCTGAAAACTCAACAGTAAGCCACTTCTCTACATGGGTTATCTGCTACTGCAAATCACTATGTGCACTTAATTCATCATTTGAATTGATGCTGGTGAAACTGTGACACTTACAGGAGCACCGCGGGTACCAGGAGCTCCAGAAGGACCAGCGGGACCAGATTCACCCTGAAAGGAAACAGAGCATCAGCAACACACACCAAGCTACAGACACTGGGTTCAGATTCACAGTCACACCTCAAACAGTTAAGTACACAACAATATACACTCATTTACAGTTTTAACAAATGTATGTGTGTATGTATAACCCACATTCACAATAGATTTGTTAACTGGAACCACTGGCACTCACCTTCTCACCGTTGGGACCAGAAGGACCAGGAGGACCAATGGGACCAGTCAGACCCTGTGACAGGAAACAGGCAGAGTGTAAAAAAGTTTGACCTGAAAATACATTCACATTAAACCCTGAGTGATAACCAGTGAGGATGACAGTGACTCACTCTGGCACCGTCTTTACCGGGAGCACCTTCAGGTCCCTTCTCTCCAATGTCACCCTACGGGGATTTTAAAAAACAAAACGTCACCTGTCAGTTATAGGTATAAAACCTAAAATCAAGAAGAGAAAATTCGACATATTCTGGCTTTAACACGTTTTCCAGTCGTGGCTTACTCTGTCTCCTTTGGGTCCAGGAATGCCGGCAGATCCTCTCTCTCCAGGCATACCCTGCAGGCCAGGGGGGCCCTGAGCTCCAGCGGCACCGGCAGGTCCAATGGCTCCCTGTTATGGAAGCAGAAACAAATGGAGAGGGCTTACTGTAATGACAGACACAGGCAATACTGCACTCTGAAATAACTGCATGTGAGCACCTGCTGCAGCTGTGAGCAGGTGCTGTACCTTCACCGATGCAGTCAAGGTTTCAGGCTGAGACAGGACTTTTGTGAGCGCCGAGTTTTGTTGTCACATATCAGACTTTGTGTTTATTTACATTATGAGTCAGCGACACAAAAAGACGACGCTGTCACAGAGCGAGAAGGCATCAACTTGTTCAACAAAAGAGACCCACGCTCATCTTTGTCTCGGCGCGTTCTGCTCGAGGTTATCGGGGGATTGAAGGAATGAAAGAAAAATGAGTGCAGCTCTGTGAAAAACAGATGTTAAATTTTATTCACCTGACACAGGTTGTTCACTTTCTGGATGATAATAAACTGTAGCCAACTTTTCTGACCAAGTCTAACTCATAAAAGAGCAGAGAAAACAGTCAATCAACTAATCAGTCAGTTGAAGAAATTAAAAGAAATCTCAATCTTCATGTATTCCTTTTAATCCCTGTATTTTAAGTATAAAAGGGAGATTTATCATAAAAAACCTCGTATATCAAAGCCAAGAAAATGGAAGCAAATGCAGACTTTGATTTTAAGTGGCTCCACCAGACCCACTCCTGGTCAGAAAGTCGTCCGGCTTATCAGCAGGGCTTTCTGCTGCAGCCTCAGACTGGAGATCAGACACACAAACACAGACTGTGCCGCCTATCTCCAGTCATTAAGCTGTAACCACAGGGCTCGCACGGCCTCAACACTGGCTGTGAATACATTAAATAAGCTGCCCCCTGGAATATTGTACCTGAGAATGTCAGAGCTGATTACTACGGGGGAGGTTACGCCAATTTTAAAGGATCAAGAAAATAGTACTCTTGATTGCTCCTAAATTTTCACTGAAATCGTTTTAGAAAATTGTTCCTGTTGATGCATCGTGACTGGATTTGACCTATTGCATAGTATTGACTGTTCTTGTGTAAAGGGGCTGTGTACAGTGTGTCCCGTCATGTGCATCTTTCTCAGATTCCCGCTCCACCCTCGACACACCGTCGGTTCATTTCTCCTCCGTCACTCATGTCAGCTCTATAATCCTCATCCTCTCTATCTGCTCCTGTCTGACCTTAAGGGGAGGAAAACCTATGAACTGGGATTAAAATCTGACCAGATAACAAACCAAAAGTGGGAACTGCAGCCGCTCTGAGCTCTTCCTCTACTCACACAGTGCAGCTGTGACAAATTACTGCAGTGGCTGGAATTTACTGACGGCTGAAAAACAAGTGAGTGTGTAGCTTGAGTCTAAAAACGCAGAGGGGCCAGTTTATGAATGTAGAGAAGACATTATTTCTCTTTAGTATTCAAATGCAGGTGAAGAATTAAATCATGCAGATTCTTATTATGGTAATAATATAGTCTTCTATTCAAATGATAAATACACAGGGGTTTCCCATGGTGTATAACTATCCATCATACAGTGATGGATGTGTGTGTACAGTGTGTATGATTGTATGGATGTTCAGTATATAACTCTCTCATTTTAGGGCAGAGAAATGGAAACTAACATGCAGCAAACATTAGAGGAAAGTCTGCTCTCCACACCTGTTAATCATCTCGTGACCCTAAAGATTTATCCTGCGACCCCTCCAGGTGAGGACTGCTGCCCTGCACCACCAGGGCACCACACAATTAATACACTTCTTTAAAATGAGATGTTTCCCCTCAGGAAACCTGAGCGGAGTGTTATACAGACCCCTCATCTACTGACTAACGCGATCATGAGGTGAGGTGTGTCAGGATCTGGGTGTGTGACCTCCTCTCACAAACAGCTCAACTCACAAAAACCTGAGGTAATTATTAATCCATCTCATGCTCAGACTGCTGTGTTTCCGCTGCTGCATGCGATGAGAATATATCAGAAATCCACAGAATCATATTTGCCAGTTGTGTTGAGTGCACCTAAGTTTCTCCAAGTCCTGGACTCACCTTGGGTCCGTCAGTTCCAGGAGTTCCAGGCAGACCTCTGGGTCCCTGCAGACCCTGAGGACCAGCAGCTCCTCTCTCTCCGGGGAAACCGCGCTCTCCCTGAGCAGTGACAGATAACAATGATCAGCGGCCATGTCTGACAACCAGCCGAGAGCAGCGGGGTTAGATCAAGACAGAAAACTTACTCTGGGTCCAGTAGCACCAGCTGCTCCACCCTCTCCAGGAACTCCCTTAAAAAAAGAAAGCAAAGTTAAGACGTGTGGGATCAGTGCATGACAAATCAAACTACTACAACTAGTACTACTACTACAGGTCGATGATAGTTATTCTCTAGAGTGGATTATAGCAGTAGCTAACTCAAAATGAATAGTGAGAGCCAGAAATTTACAGCATATTTTCAGTATAAAAATGCAAGGAAGGAGAACATTTTAATGCTTTTCCATTCACAGTGACACAGAAATTATCTGGATAAATGGAAGAAATAGCAGCACTTTAATGGTAAAATACTTCAGCCTCAGGGTTCATTAAATCGTTTTAGAAAGAAAATCTGATATAAAATGTTCCTTGTTCTTTGTTTATACAGGATAAGCTGGGTAAACCTGCTCTCATGTCAGGACTGAGAGTAAAGTACATGTCATGTAGTAAACAGCATCCACCAAATTACTTCACAGATTCTTCCAGGATCTCTTCTCTTTAAACCCATGATGGATTAATACCAGTAATTCCACTGCGATTACGTGACCTTACAAGCTATATTTCACAAGAAAAAAAAAAGATACCCACCTGGTCTCCGGGCTTGCCTCCCTCACCAGGGGGGCCAGGAGGTCCAGGCAGACCCTGTGTACAGGAGAGAAACAAATAAGAGAAATGAGATTAAAACAACATACATCAGCACGGTTAGGAGAATATTAGTGTACTGATGTTTGCACTGCTCAGTGGAGATAAACTGATTGGCTGGTGTTTTTATTTTGCAGTTCTCTTCTACTATTCTGACATAAATAGAGAAACAGATGAATTCATACATAAACTTTAAGAGGCTGAAGGTTTGAGCAGACAGACTCACCTGGAAGCCGGAGGGACCGGGCTGTCCTTGCTCTCCTCTCTCTCCAGCAGGGCCCTGCATAGATAATCCATAATTCATAATCACACTCAACTTCTGTTATTAAGTAAATGTCAACAGTTCCACATATGACTTTGATGGTTAATATGGTAGGGAAAATGTTGCTAAACTTTCTCTTAATGCAGCTCAGATGTCAGTAAACATTAGAGAGATAAATGTGTTTTTACATATCAGGTTTAATTTTGTTTAGCACACTGACACAGAAACTTCAGAGTCAGTGATGCCATCTCACAATGTCCAGACATTTATGTCAAGGACTTTTTTTTTTTTTTTTTTTTTTTTACCAGACAGAGCTATCACTGAGGCAGTCTGGGAAATGGAGATACCGAAGGTTGCATCTAAGTGCAGACTGAGAAAAAGCAAAGATAATATCAGTGTTGGAGCTATATGGAGAGGGTTGGAGGGGTGGACATGAGATACGTACAGCAGGGCCGGGGGGTCCAGCAGGGCCGGTTTCTCCATCTTTGCCGGGCAGACCCTGAGGAGAGGAAGGAAGAGAGGGGGAGGAGGAAGGAAGGAGGGAGGGGGGCAACAAATAGATAGATATCAACAGTTACACCAAAGGTGATGCTATTAACTCGATAGATGCCTGATAGCTATAATTGAACTTTTCAACATGCTTCTCATGTGGAGGCTGAAGTACAGACGTAACGGTGGCTCAGTGGAGAGTCACAGTAGCTACAGAATATAAAACACCCTGTGTGTCTGAACAAAAAGCTTCATTGATCTGTGAACATTTCGAGTATAAAAACACAGTCTTTGCACGTTGCAGTTATCTGGTTTCTAAACACTGTTTTCTATCTGTGAAATGTTCCAAAACAGCCCTTTGTTCAGCTTCACTTATAGACAAAAGGTGAACTAACTTACTCTCAGACCAGGAGCTCCAGCCAGTCCTTTCTCACCAGGCTTTCCGCCCTCACCCTAATCACAACAGAAACACAGATGCAGTGGTTAGTCAAAAGGCCACGGCTGATTTGTGTGGTCCTGTGCCTATTCTGGGAGTAAAGAGGGTTCATGTGATGGTGCACATCAAATGGCATCAAATTGCTCAGCAGTACTCCAGGTGAAGAGTTATGGTGTATATTTCTGATTCAGAGGGTCTACTGAACCCACATATAATACATTTAATCAGCAGAACAGTTTTCCCATACAGATATCTTTAGTCACATTTTAAAAATGTTTTCATAAATACTTACAGTCGCTCCCTTTGGTCCGGGGAATCCCATGACACCAGGCTGTCCGCGGGCTCCCTGTGGGCCGGGGGGTCCTGGACGTCCATCCTCACCAGGAGCTCCCTGTTTCATAGAGAAATTAAACATCTAAATAATACGCAGCATTATCACACATGTAGTCATGATTATATTTGGAAAATGCCAAATCACACTTTGATTTTGAGTGTGGACGTAGATTAGAGAGAAGTAACTGCTCAGAGGATCCGGTCAGATTTGCCGCTGTAGCTGACAGAGTGTCCAGCATGGCCCGGGGATATACAACAGCCAATCAATTTGTCCAAATTTTCATTTCCCTCCAAAATGAATAAATGAATTAAAAAACCCCAGAGGGCTGAAGTGGGAAAGCCAGGAAGCAAAGAATTAACAGATCAAATAATCCCTCAATCACAATCAGCCAGAAAAACGATTGAAACACCGTCCCTGAACAGAAAACAATGTTTAAAATAATGTTCATATAACCCACATAGGAACATTAAAATATGACAAAATGTGTAATTATATTGCAGCACTACAAAAAATGTGGGATGCTCTGTGTGATCCACTGGCAACAGAAAATTCAAATTTCATTTTAGAAGGAGCCAGCTCGTTAAAAAGAATTCAGTTTGTGGAGGTTTCAGTGAAGAGTTCTGGTGTAAACACTGTTGGGCTGAGAAACAGTCTGGACTGAAAACACAGAACAGGCACTGCAGGATTAAGTGTTATCGTGAAAAACAGGAGTCTGTCTATCTGACGAAGCTGAAGTTGAGAAAATGACGGCGCTCTGAATTCAGTGTGAAAGCTGAAACACGCCACAGTGTGTCACACTTTGCTGCCCTAAAAACCAGGACAGTGGAGCTTATTTGAAACACACACCGCTGGGGGACGAGGCTGGTGGATAATGGGTGGATAAATCTCCTGCAATTCAATTTGATGAAAGCACTTATGAGTCATTATGAGACGAGAGCACATTTGATAAAATGACAAGTCTCTCCCCGGTTATTCCACATGTAATATTACAACAACAAAAAAAAGACACACAGCCCATAACACTGTATGAGGATAGATGCTGTGTAATTGTTTTTATTGATTCACAAAGACGCAACAACAACATTATTGTTGTTACAACAAAGAAAAGTGCACTTACAGAAGGTCCAACTTTGCCTTGAGGACCAGCGTCACCAGGGCGTCCAGTGAGGCCCTGTAGGAGAGGGGGAACAGAAACACAGTCAAAATCCAGATGAGTCATCGACATCTCTATGCAGAAGTGTGCTGAGGAAAGGTGGGAACATATGGCACTGTGAAAACTGAATTTACACCTCTGATTGGCCCCGTGTGCAGGAAGCAACGGTTAAACACCTACTGATGGAGCTGAACCATGAATGAGAGAGCATTTAAGGCTGCTGATGTGAATGAGCTTGGCTCACTACAGGTGCTTTTTTTCATGCTTCCCCTGCAGCGATTACATAAACATTAATGACAATTTGTGCCACTGTTGGGGAATAAAATCACTCCAGGAGGAAGCACAAATTCTTCTCAATGAAAACCATCTATCACTGTGAGATCAGTGATAACAGTTGTATCAGGTCGTCAGGGTTATGATAGCTCTGTCTATTTTACACATCAAAATCTGTTTAAAGGTCTTGGTGGTATAAAATCTGAGCTGTAAATAGGTACTCCAAAGATGAGAGCGTTTATCAAGCAAGTACAGTGTAATGAGTTTAAAGTGCTAAGTTAATATCCAGTATAAAATTCCAGTATAAAACTCAGGATATTTCAGCACTTACAGATTCAGTTTTGACAATTTATTTTCAGTTTCTCTCTGTGAGTCTCTTAAATTTCTGGAGGCGCGGTGCTAAATCACTGGAGCGTTCACTCAAGTGTTTCAGCTGAGATAAATCTCTGACTTCTTAGTTAAATTAACCGTAAAAAGTCCTTGTTACAAAGCTGAAAATGGGACTTTTTCTTAGCTCGTGAAAAATGTTCTTTTTAGAGAAAGATGGTTTCCACAGGACAGCAACTGTGTGGTGAGCTGAGAAATAAAAGACAGTAGTAACTTAGGACCGAGCCAAATCTACAGCCAGACAGGCGTCATTTCTACATGTTTTAAAGCAGATCACCTACACACCGTTCAAAGAAGGAACTTACCCTGGCACCGGGCAGACCAGGCTCTCCAGGACGGCCGGGGTCACCGTTAGCACCCTTGGGGCCACTGGCACCTGAGGGTCCACGCTCACCGGGGGCTCCCTGTGTTAGGGGAATGAATAGAAAACATTAATTGGTCTCTCAGTCAGTCACTGAGGGGGCAACACTTCGATTCTCAAAGCCTGGAGGAAATGAGTTTCCCTTTTAATAGCGTGGAGGAGTTTCATTGACTCGCTGGAGATGAGAAGATTAAATTCTGACAGACTCATTTTGGAATAAATGAAATTGTGCGAGGGGGAGATAATGCTGAATGAGACTCTGGCTTTACTGATATGGGACATGTAGGTCACTAGTGCATGGTGGGTTTATGGGCTATGCTGCCATCTTGAGGCCACACACTGGAGTTACATGTATCACTGCTGCCTCGCAGTGAGCTTTATAAAACAGGAAACAGGAGCGCTGACAAATGTCACTCTTGCTCGTCACACAGAAAGAATGATTTATTATGTTCCCTCATTAACTCGTCAGTCTGGGTGCTGATCTGAGTTCAGTGTGTAACCTGAAGAGGAGCTTCACTCATTACGCGCCTCATCGACCACATAATTTCAAAACTGTAAGCTGCTTTGTGCAATTTAACTTGATTTGAGAATTATCACGAGTTAATGAGGTGAAAAATGAACTTGCAGAGATGTCATCGGGGACAACGGGGTCAATAACATACTCAGGAAAATCTTTTTCTGAGTGCTTTATCCATTTTCTTTCAGGTTTTTTTTTTTAATTTTTTTATTTTTTGCCCTTTCCATAGCGGGGTCAAATATGACTAATGACTAATGCTTTTTTTCCCAGGTTTAAGATAGGTCTCTGTGCTTTTAAATGCCAGTTATTGATGTAAATACTGTAGATCCATTACAGAATGAAAACCTGCATCCTTTTATTTCATAATGAAAGACAAAAGGATGCAGGTCTCAAAAGTCTTTGGGAAAAAAACGATGTAACAATAAACCAGTGACGGATTACATTAGGTAAATACATATTTTAGGTTTCATTCTTTATCTATTATTATTTATTTATAATTATAATATTTGTAGAGCTCATTCCTCTCAGAGAATACAGAGCTGGCAAACATAATCATTTTAAGAAATACTAGACATTTGAATCTGTCTGAGTATCTTGAATGAACACAGTTCTGAAATGTTTTCTCAAACTTTTGTTTCACCTGGTTTTTAATCTTTCTTGATGTTTACACTAACATAGACTGAATTACTTTGTAATGAAGCAGTGAAGCAGTTTGAGGCCAATTTGTTCTCAGTGCTGAAACTATCTGACTGTTAAATTAGAGTTAAACTGAAAGTTTTCAGGGGGCAGCACTTTACATGACAGAGAATTTTTTACTAATTAATTTTTGTCCAAAGCAATAAGAAGACCAGGGGAAAGTCTGATACATCATCTGATAACCAGAATCAAGGTAATCAAGGTGCCTTTCAGACAGAACAGTGTCTGCACTGAAATGAACAGTGTCCTACTTTTTAATAATCCAGAAGAGACAGTTAGAGGTGTTGTTTATTGACCAGTTTCCAAACCAGTCTTTGTCAAAACAGAGAACAGAGAGCTTATCTTTGTATGTTTGTATTTGAGGGTTATCAGATCAAATTGAGTGAAATTAAATTTTGGTTTATGTTGATGTGATTTTTAATCAGTGTGCATCCTATGGTACGTGACAACACTGCGATGAGCTGATTCAGAAATGTAATTTTTTCACTGCAACAAAAACAAACAGAAATCCAATGAGAACACTGGATTTAGTCATCATTAACAGCAATTTCCAAACTCAATTTGCAGCAGATGGAGAACGTTAATTGTTGGTTTGACAGATTTACACCTGTGATGCCTGCGTTTAATTCAGATCTCAGCCTTCTCACCCAGATCTGTATCTTCTAAATGCATCTCTGTTCATTTTCTCTGCTGTTCTGACAACAACAGTAAAACCTCTTCTCAGGAACAAGTGAAACTGTGATGATACTCACCTTGGGGCCGGCCAGACCATCTTGACCAGGGAAACCACGGTTACCAGGGGCTCCCTTCACAGAAAACATCAAACCGGGGTCAGGGTTATGATTACAACAATAATTACTCCATAGGTCAGTGAATCTTACAGTGGTGTGTGTGGAGTCAAACTTTGTCGATGTGATGTGTGTATATTAAGAAATCATTTGACAACTTCTGAGCTACAAATCTGCACCAGAGGAAACGTGTTTGAACTAATCTGAAGGCGCTCACTCTCTCTCCAGGAGGTCCGAGTGGTCCAGCAGCACCGGGCTCACCCCTGGGTCCTCTCTTGCCCTCCTCTCCTTGTGGGCCAGGTGCTCCCTGAGGACCAGCTGGTCCCTGGAAAACACATCCGTAACAGACCGTGTTAATACAGGAAAAAGACTTTTCAGACTGTGCCATTTGAAATGTCTGAGTTCAAATTCACTTCATCTCAGCAGTGGCATCTTATGCTTATTATTAAAAGAAAACAAAACTCACAATTTCTCCTTTGGGTCCAGCCTCTCCCTTGAATCCTGGAATACCTGGATCTCCCTAAAAAGTAACAGACAGACAAGAGAGTGAGAGTGAGAGAGATTGTTTTTTCACTTCCATTTCATTATATGGAACATGAACATGATAACATCTGCAAACTGAGAATAACATTGGCCCTAAATTGTTTCCTAGCAGCACAGCTCCAATGACAGTGCTGTAGTGTTATGATCAGTGAGTACATACAGATGTTCCTTTGGGCCCGAGAGGTCCAGTTGCTCCCTGAGGCCCAGGAGGCCCACGAGGTCCTGGGAAACCAGGAGCACCAGCGATACCAGGAGCACCCTGCAGAGAGAGAGAGAGAGAGACAGGAGGTTTATTGGTCACTTAACCATCATGTACCTGGATGTAGACTTAGAGGTCAATATGTTATAAATGATCCTAAATTCTATGTAAATTCTGGACTGTAGCAGCTTTAAACTTACAGCTGATCCTTTAGCTCCAGGGATACCATCAGTACCAGGGTTACCCTGTAGAGAAAAAGAGACAGAGCGAGTCAGTGAACTGCAGTAACTGGTCCTGATTCAGTTATTGTTCTGGGACTGATCCAATCAACAACAGAACATACAAAATATCAAATACATATACATTTACAGCATCACTTACAGAAGCACCAGAAGGTCCAGGTGATCCGGGAGTGCCAGACTCTCCACGAGGTCCCTGAGCACCCTCAGGTCCACGAGCACCAGTGGGACCAGCTTCTCCCTGGTCAGCAACACAGGAGAGAGAAAAGAAGATTACATTAAGTTAACATGCAGGTAATTATCTTTGGAAGTTTAAGGACATATAACAATTAGCAACCAGGTAAAAAGAAGTTAAAGAAAACAGCTGAAGAGAAGACTGGGGACTGTAAATGTCTGTTAGAACTTAATTTTCATGCAGTCATTTTTATTTCAAATATACTCTCTAATATTGTATGTATTAGAAAGGAAGCTTGTCTGTTAAGACACTCGCTGTACATACAACACCGCTCTAACAGCAGACAATGTTATTTCAAATGCCTCTGCATTTCTGCTCGTAGTTCAAAAGTATATAAGATAAAATAAACGTAAAAAGAGTGCAATAGATAAATCTAAATAGCATTATTTCCCATTTGTGACCACAATTAGCGTCTTTGCAGTTATTTTGTGTCTCCTCCTGGTCGTTTTGTGTCCTTTATTTAGATGTTTGTATCTCCTTGGTGGTGGGTTTGTATCTTTATTGTGCTTTTGTATTGTTTCACCTCCCTCTATTGTAATATTGCACCTGATTTTTGTTATTTTGTGTCTCACTCTGGGACATTTTCCAGGTGAGCATCAGTTGCCCCCCTGACCCGGCCTGCCCCTGGGCAGGTGCCCGGTAGACCCGTTTGGTAGTCCGTCCATGACGTCACTCCGACGCGCCCTTTAAACAGGCGGGTGATTTAAACTGATTTAAACTGTAAACAGTTTAAATTAAGTAACGGAAAGCTCTGCTAACAGCTGCTATCACCGCTACACTTGCTAACACTGTAGTTTTAAAGTACGCTAATCTACCGACCGTGCTGTCACGTCGTTCGTCGCCATTAACCGCGGAAACGCAGGTCATCACCTCTTCACTTCACCTGGGTAAATATTTTACTGCTGTTTACATTAAAAGTGAATGTCTTTTGCTCTGTTCAGTCGGTGTTTGGTTCCTTAGAAAAGCTCTTTAACGACTGCTGTGTGTTTACATAGCGATGAAACATGCTCTTTATTATTAGAAAGTCCTGCTGCTGGCTGTATTGGTTTTTGTTTCCTCCCTGTTGCCGTTGTTTTGATTATAACATGACTTGTGTTGAACACAGCCTGTTCATTCACATTATCTGCTTCTTGAACATTAGGAGGAAAGCTGGGTTTAGGTGTTATTATACTGATGAGGCCAGAGTCTAGACACCAAATATTAACAGATAATAAATGTTAGCTGGCTGATTAAAATCATTAGTGGGGGATAAAGCTACAAATTAGCAGCATTTAAATGAACAGAATAATCAGTTTGCATCTTTTCTCTGCCTCTCCAAGACGTGTGATTCCAAAGCCAACTGCATAATGTTTTGCAGACCCTCTGGTTCAGTATAAAAAGAATGACCTAGGCCTCTATTCGAAGGAACTCAAGTCAATATTTTGCACCCCCACCTCCTATGGACACAAGCCAGAGATTTTACCACACTGATGGTATGCAGCCTCATGGTGGTGAATGGAATTCCTTTGCTATAGCTGCAGCTTTGGTACACTTATGTCATACTCAGTAATATGACATAATATAGCTTGTGAGTGACTGCAAAAATGGTGATGCAGTAGGCTGAAGTTTTCTGCTTCCTAATACAACTTAAATACTCAGTTGAGGCTTGGTAAAAATTGTCCCACTTCGATCTTAGCATTTCAGCAGCAGGATTTATTCAGTTGAGGTACAAATACTGTAAATGTGTTGTTTTACTGTGCCTTGCTCATAAGGTCCAGGAAGGGAAAAGCTGAAATGAAGCTGCATTTTATAAACTCTAAGGGAGTTAACAGGCAGGTCTGATCCAACCAGACGGAGTGCAGGCTCCTGAAGGTACAGGACAATAATGTAATGTGAGATTTTTTGGGACACTTCCTGGGAAATTATAAAGTCACACAAAAACACACCGTCTCACAGAGGCAGACAGACAAACTATATTCTGTGTTTATGGATGTAACTTGATACAATGCATAACCACACGTACAGACACGCATTTTCATGTCTTGGGCCTAGATTGCCTTGATTACTTCGTGGGGAAACTCCTGGATTTTGTAAAGAGATACTCCGTTTATAATTCCTAAAGGAGTTCTCAAACTATCAAGGGGCTCAAAGAAGAAAGCAAACCACCAGCACTGGGCCCTCGAGCACAGAGCTGAGCCTGTCTGCCATGCAGGAGGAATAAATCAGATGCAAAGCAGAGAGAGAGAACAGAAGAGAAAGACTGTAAGAAGGAGTGAGAGAGGGAGAATAACACTTTAAAGCCCCCTCCTCCTTAATTTTCCACACAGATGGAGGCTTAAAGCACTTTTCAGTGCAGTGCTGCCTTCTCCAATTTCACCAAAGCATTTCAACTTGTCCCCACAAATCCTCCCTCAACTGCATACTGCCATTTTCTGAGATACAAACTTTTGATTTGATTCAAGAAAGTCTCATTCTAACTACATAGAATTCACAAAACCCTTTGTTTTTTGCACCTGTTAACACAGACTTTGTCTTGGTCAAGGAAACTGTCAGTTCAGCTGCGACGTGCAGTTATGATGGCTAGATTTTTCACAGAAAGAAAGGCACAGACGCAGAGACACTTATTGTATTCTCTCAAACACAGCAGTGGTGAAGGGAAAGAGAAAATGGTGGCACTGGTTAACTTACCTTTGCACCAGGAGAGCCAGGGAAGCCAGGAGCTCCAGAAGGACCAACAGGGCCCTACAGAGAGGAGAAGACAGGCTGTCAGCTCAGCTATTGATCACTGAGACTTCCAGGTGTTGAGATGTAGGGGCTGTTATCATACAACGGAGGGGTGTGTGCGCAGGTTGCATGCTACACTTACTGTATATCTCACTAAATCAGGAATCAAATGATTAAAATGAATTAAATGAGACCCAAAATGATACTCACAGGGGGACCAGCAGGGCCGGGCAAACCATCATTTCCACGAGCTCCCTGAATATAATAAGCAAAGCATCGTCAGCATGTGGCAGAGAAAATGGTTGGACTAAAGTTATCTTAATAATGGGACATAAATAGTTTTACACAAGCTATTAAAATCAACAAACTGGTATATTAAAATAATGGATAACACTTTACACAATGAAGTCAACTCCTCCAAATTACAGTGCAATTATTACCACAAATGCTGCTGTTTGGTACATTTAAGGTAAAACCTCTAAACTGTACTCTAAGGATATGCTCACCAACTCTGTAGTAGGTGCTAAGAAAGCCATGGGAAGCATCTAAAACCATCTGTGTGAATCAGATGTAAGTTTCACGTCCAATAAGACTTTTTAGATTAAAAAAAGATTGACACTCACAGCAGCTCCACTGGGTCCAGGACGGCCTCTCTCACCAGGCAAACCACGAGGGCCCTATGTAGGCGAGGAATAGAAATGATCAGATCACCATTATATACATCGTTTTCTGTTGTGATATTTGGTTGTTGTGATGTCTAGAAATACACACCATCGGTCCGGGAGCGCCATTCTCTCCAGGAGCACCAGCCTCACCCTAAAGAATGGAAAGATTCAGTTATTAGTATGGAATACTTAACCAAATTATCAGTCAGTGAAAAATCATCCTATACCAAGTTACGTGAGTTGTTGTCACCTTTTTTTTTTATCCTAAGCTGTACCCGTTTTAGACATGAACAAATACAGAAAAAAAAAAAACTGGAGTGGTTTGTTAACAAACCAGAAAACACACGGAAAAAAATCCTACCTTAGCACCAACAGCTCCAGTCTCTCCCTTTGCACCATCAAGACCTGGGTAACCCTAAAAGACAGCAGAGAGAGGCAGTGTATAGTTAAGAACACAAACAACCAGCAAATGATTTTCCTGGAAACCATCAACAAACACACTCACCCTGTGTCCCTTGATGCCAGGCAGGCCAGGTGTTCCTGGGAATCCACGAGCTCCCTGTGATGCAAGAGGAGAGACAACGCATGAGGTTAATATACAGTCGAGGGAAAGAAGATGAAGGTAAGAGTATGAAATAATATTGCTGTCCAGATTTCCTCCACTGGTTGCGAATAATTTTAAAACGGGTTCAAAAGCAAATTACTTTTTGAAATGTTCTTTTACAAGTTCAGACTAATATTAGCCACGAACTGCTCCGATTCATGGCTTGAGATGAAAAATGACTCCATCTAAACTCTGAATAACAATCATTAAAATAAGATTTTAACTCTCTAATCAATACCTAGACACTCTTAGTCCACACAGTAATCCATCATCTTTATCAGTCAGAGAGCTGCTTTATTGTAGATGATATTATTCTGGTGTTAACAGCAACAGTTTAAGCTCATTCTAGTATAAAAGCCATAACAAACTCATTATCAGGCTGATCACAAAACGGACAAACAAAACAAGACCTTAAAGTTCATCAAGTGAAGACTCCCTTAAACAAAATTTTTAAGAAATCTCACCTGAGGTCCAGAAGGTCCACGTTCGCCTGACTTGCCAGGTTTACCAGCTTCACCCTAAGACAGAAACAGAGAGGAAAAGTTGTGTAAAAACATATTTTAAAAATGTGTGAATTCATTACTTTTATGTATGTGCTAAAATATTTGTAAAATATTGTACTCTATAGTTAATGTAGTTGTTGTGAGAGTGAGCACTCCTGGTGGACTCAGTGTGATATGTCATGTCTTCTGCCATCATGTGGCTAAAAGTAGAAATTACATTTTGATGTCTTGTCAGGTAGATAAGCAGTAAATACGTCACTTTCAGGTAAACGGAGAAAGCAACATGAATAACTGAACATATTTCATGTTACTTCACGATCGGTTACACATAATCTCAGATGACAAAGAGAGATGATGATGGTCACTAAAGCAAATACAAAAGCCACCTGTCATATGGCAGGTTGTGTCTGAGTCATACAAGCAGTGTACAGTCTAATTTAATAAATATGGTGAAGCCTACATGTGTACATCTTATGTCTTATAGTGCTGTCGTAGCTGTTGTGTTACCTTAACCAAGAACTTACAATTTTGATTTGACTTTTTCGTTTAAGTCCTGTGTTTGGTATGGTAGCATAGCAATAATAATATTCAATGTGGATTAACAAGATACTGAAAATAATATTCAGAACTAAAAGATACAAAATGGTAGAGTAATGGAGCTGAGTTTGTAGGAATAGACAAATAAACTCCCAGAATAGTTCACACTGAGGACAGCAGTGTGAGAAGAAGTCTTGTGAGAGTTCCTGCTTTTTAAAGATGTATTTCCAGTTGAGTGAAGTTGTGACACACTTACATCATCTCCGGGTTTTCCAGGAGGTCCAGGGGGGCCACGAGGACCCATGGGGCCCTGTTAGTAGAAAAGAGAAAACAAGCAGAGGTGAGACACAGTTACCATTTATAACCAACAGAGGGCAACAGCACACAGATTGAACTGTAGGTTATAACTCACAGCATGTGGTGACAACTCCTGACAGAAAACGTGTCAGAGATGCCAAATAAGACATAAAAGATTCACCACTACACATGACTTTAATTATCATTTAACCTGTAGAAGTGTGTGTTAAACTCGCTGACATAAGCTGCCATTAATAATGTGTTTACTATTATATGAATCAAAAACAGTTATGGCAGCTGATCTGAAACACATGGAGCTTTGGTTTCTAATTAACACAAGTATCTCTGTGTGTACACAAGAAGGATTTACACTCCTAAACAATAATGACAATATTATGATTCTTAATGACAGTAGTTTTCAATGAGTAAAGCCTAGAATCAGCAGGATTTATAGAGAAGATTAGGCCAAAAAGATGGAACAAATACTTCAATATCCTTATCCAAGATCCTTGTTATGAAGTTCAGATGTTTCCAATTGTTCTCTCTTTCTGCCTGCCAGTTTCTTCCTTAGGTTTCTCACTAAATGTGTACTGATATGTCTGTTGGTGCTACTTTCCATCCTGATAACCTTCCTCTTTTTGTCTGTATTACTCCTGAGTAAGCAAGTGAAGCTATATACAAAACAAGACTGTGCAGTGCTCATACTGAATAAAACCCTGACCTGCAGAATATAAGCGATGTTATATTAAGAATAGCTAAATATTAATTTTCTACTCATTATGATTTCAAAGGCTGAAATTATCTCTGGATTTCAGAAACACTGAGTGAACGCCATGACCCCCTCTACAACTGTCAGGTTTTTTCTGATAGGAAGCTTGATTTTAATCACACATAATGATGTACTGGCACATATTTAAAAGAGAAGGCACCTCTGCTCATGTGAGCTCCACAGGAGCAGATTAACACAGCGGTGGGGAGACCCTGTACTGTCTACCTGCTGAGGGGACGGGAAGGACAGGAGGGTAGTCTGAGCTGGGAAAGCTACAGGAGGGAGAAAGAGAGGGCTGCGAGGAGGGGAAACTGTAAGAACAACATAAGAGTGTCTGAGAGGAGATATTTCAGGGGTGGGGAGTTATTATGAGGAGAAGGAAAGGTCCAACAAACATGAAGCTATCAGTGAGAAGAAGCTTCAGTACCCTGCTTTTCACCATTAGATGTCAGGCTTCACACAAATGTGGGTTTGTGACTGAGGAGGGTTGTAAATGTTGAAATGTAAGGAGCTGGCAGGTCAAATGGAGGATATAGAAGTTAGTATTTGGCAATGAAAGGTTAGAAAGTGTTAATGGAAATGAAGTATAGCTACAGTGGTGCAGCTGTGGCTGATCTTTCCACATGAAGTAGTAAAACTGAAGAGGATAAGGTTAAACAGACTGTTATTCAGTTCAGTTGTGCCTCACTGATGTTTTGGCTCCTTTTTAAAAATCTTCTCATGACAATCCTTTTACTGTATAAACAGTATCTGATTTTTCTTTTTACTTTGTTACCTGTTCAAGTAATTTCAAAGCTAATGGCGTGTTTGTGGACAATGGCGTCCTTTTTAAAAAGTCAGACATGAGTAGGCAGAGATGGATGAAAAAAAAAAAAGAAAAGAAGGAGAGAGGCTTACAGGAGCCTGGAGGGGACAGAGAGACATCTGAGGAGGTCATGAAAAAGACTGTAGAGCAAGAATTTATAATAAACCATGTGGTGTGGACTGGAGAAGGAATAGGACCCTGTGGGACACTTACAGATTGTCCGGGCTCTCCAGCCTCTCCTGGGTTGCCTTGGAAACCTTGTGGGCCCTGAGATGTGGAGAGAAGAGACAGACTGTTTGATGAGAGTGTATCTTTTTTTAATGTATACAGTGGTGAAGCTGAGGCTAACTGGAAGAAAAAGACTGTGGACTTTTTGATCTCACTAGAGCTGCAATGATCAGTCACAGACTTTTCTTCTATATAATAATGATAATAATAATAACAAAGGGAATTTTAAAACAGAAATTCTCATATATGAATTGTTGACGGTAAACCAAATTTAACATATTCTGATATTTTATCAACCAAACAATCAATCAGTTAATCGACAAAGTCAAATTAGTTGATTATGAAAATAATCATTGGTTGCATCTCTAAATCTCTCTTTAAAGAAGCACTGATTTTACAGATTTATTATGTAAGAAGTCTCTATATCTTTGTGATTTGTAGCAATCATTTCATTATTGAGTAATCTACTATTTTTTGATTTTTAATTGATTATTTAGTTTAGAAATTTCAAAATACAGTGAAGAATGCTCAAATGCAAAAAAACACCTCATCATTTCAGCTCTCGTCTTTTGTAGCAGATGTCACTTATCATTTAATTTTACATCTTAGTTTGCAGTTTAAAATGAAGACTTATAGATCACATCTATATATTCAGCAAAATGCTGTACTTGTGGCAGTATAAAGTGAAACTATACAAGCAATCATTACAAACTATTACATTATATTTCTGCATCTGTTTGTCTACATTACAAACTGCATCTGTGTAAAATGACACTTCATCCCTACAAATGTCAAGTAATGTGTTTTAATCCCGTCTAAAAGCAGACGTAGGTGCACATGAAGAAAATACTTCTCTCCAAATGTGGGCGCAGGGTGATTAAACCATCAAGCTGAGGCAAGTCAGCTGGCATTACCTACAACTTAATAGCTTTACTCTGGAAGTAAGATTACAAGTAGAGTGTGGTTGTGGGCAGGAACAGAAAAAAGAGGAGGGGGAGGGAGTCGGGGGGAGGAGGGTTAAGCCCGGTAGACTCTGTGAAAGGTAAATTGTCAGGTGTTCTGGAGTATGTCTGAGTTGTGGCATAGGAAAAAGCCCCGGAGCCTGCAGCTGGGACTCTGAAGTATTTTCAGTGTGCCACCCTCCCACAGAAAACAGCAGACACTCAGTTAAACAGGACTGTGTGTGTAAACATTTATCTCTGACAGACTGTGGCATGCTCTCTTCTGGAGTCATTATTGATATTAACTTATAAATGAATATAAATTTCACTGCAGACAATGTGGCATATGTATGCAGCATTGCGCATGCTACAGTTATAAGCTTTAGTCCTCAGTGTCCTGTGAACAAGCACAGGATCTTGTCTACAGGTGTGCCTGGCTTGTGTGTTGTTTGGGGAGTACAGGAGGTACTTACAGGTGCTCCAGTGGGGCCAGGTGGTCCTCTGGGTCCCATAGGGCCCTGAGGGGAAGAAAACAGACAAGAGACACAACATCAGGCTAACGACATATAATCACAGCCTACAATCACTGCTCAAACTACACAAACACATGAAACAGACTACTGCACAATTATTTTGTACATTTTGCAGTTCTGTTTTAAGGAAGTTAAGTTCAGAGGAAATGCTACCCTGTTGTCCACTTGAACTCTGTCAGGACCTATAAAAAAGCATTTCACCTGCTTTGCCCCACAGCAACACAAAACTCAACAGCTCCACTTGTCAAAATCATAAATCATTTGCAAATTCCTCAGTGGCATTCAAACTTTCTCCTGCTCTCTGTCCCTCTCTTTTCACTTCTTTTCTTCTTGTGTCAGCTCTTTCTCCAAAGGGCTGTGTGATTGTAGCTCAGAGGTCATCAGTGGCAGTGCTGCACTCTTAAAGGAAGTGCTTGAACTCTACATGGCTTCTTACTCTTTGACATGGAATGAAAAACAAAGTAATACTGAGCCGTGTCAGGGTTTAGAGAAATTCTTCAGATTTCAGGCATCAAAACAGGACGAGGTGAGATTTCTTAAACTAAAATTTTCTCTGACTGAGCCTTAATCTCCTCTGCGAGTGCTCCTGGCTGGAGTCACATGCCAAAGTAATTTCTTCTTCAACTTCATGCATCAGTGCTCAACAAGAGAAAATCACATTCTGTGGAGGTGATGAGCCAAATCTTCACTGCATTTTTCTCTCTCTCTCATACACACAAACACAAAACACACATACACAAAGAAAATCAGCTGTGGAGGGAACAATGGGAGCTGGTATCAATAAACTATTTACTAAGTAAGTTAATAGAAAAATGCCTTGATTCAGATTACTTGTGACAGCTTTCCTCTTATATAAAAACATATTCCTTTCAGTGGGCTCGCTTTTATAAACCCTCATTTCAGGTCATGTTTGAAAAAAATCAGCGACGGCAGCCAAAGAAAGCGTCACAGCGCGGCACAGTGGTCCTCAGAGAGGAATGAAAGTCACCTTTCAGTGGGTGTGGGAAGCCTTCACCACAGCGGGTGGAGACTTATCAATAGGGCTCTGTATCCACAGGACTTCTGAATGTGTGTTTGAAGGACATGCATATGTACGCTTGTGTGTGTGCATACATTTCAGTAAGAGTGAGGGCTTGGTATGTAGGTGTATGGATATGATATTGGGTCCAGTGTGTGTGTGTGTGTGTGTGTATGAGTGGGTTATAAGCTCGACTTGTGATTTAACATCCAGCCTGTTCTTTCACTGCCTCCCCCAGCAGGCTGGCAAACGCCAAAGTAAACGTGGGCTGGCTTCAGAAGGAGCCCAGTACTGTGGTGTGCTCTCAGACATGTGGAAGGACAGTCAGTGGGGGTGAAGCCACACACACTGCTGCTAACTGTGGAGATCTGATTGACTCCAGCCGCCCCCCCTCCCTTCCCCTCCCGGTGTCTCAAACCTCTGCTGGGCTGAGACACTGCCAAGCTGCTCTGCGGCTCTCTCTCTCTAAACCAAAATAGCTCCCAGTGTGTGCTCCTCACTCCATCTCGGGCGAGCCGCCATGCCAGCTAACTGACGGCGGCAGTGGTTTTTCACAGGCTTCGAGTATAATGAAGATCAATGGCTGTTTCCTCAATTTCTGAAAATTAGCCCTCTGTACTCCATGTGAGGTGCTTATTTTCCTTCAGGCCGCAGTCTCTGTGCTCCAACACTTGGGAAGGTTCTTACTTTTTATCTCTTAGGTTTCTCCCAAAACCATTAGTGAAGGAGGGAAAAAACATAAGCGACACATCACTTGGACAAGTCTGAAATCAGTGGGCTGCGTAGTTTCCTCTCAGCCTTGATGATTTTAAATCCTACATGGGTATCTCCTCTCTCAGTGAAGAACAATGGCGTCCATTTTACAAATTTGATAACCATGTGATGCTTCTCTCATTCATTTGAGGAAGTTGTGTGTGCTTCTCCACAAAGGCCAAAGTGTAGAATAAACACTGGAGCTGGTTGGCTTTCAGCACTTCACTCCAACACTTTAGCAGAGCAGATGTTGGCAGATGCAGAAGTTTTAACCCAGGTCTTCACATGGAAAGACGAGTCTGTCTGAGCACTTGGCTTCGCTCCTGATCCCTCAAAAGTGTTGCATCTTCACAGATTCATAAGCAGCTGACTGTTTAAAAAAACAAACAAACAAACAAAAACACGGGAGTGGCAGCAGCTCTCATCATCGCTCGCTCACCATTGGTCCTTGCATCACACCCATCTGTGCGCCGCCGGCCTTATCGTCAAAGCCACCAGCCATCTGAGCAGCAAAGTTCTGAAAAAGACAAAAGATGTTAAAATGATTTTTTTTAATCATATACGAAGGTTGTTTTATATATTTTTAATGAATCTTAGTGAAATCAAGCTTTTAAAGTCATCTACTGAGCTGATAAAGACAAGATGTCATATTGACTGCAGGGAAAAGCATCTGGTTCGAATAGACTGAAAAGAAAAGGCCAACAAAAATGAATTGAAAACAAATAATAATCTTTGGCTGTTTCAGTGCCCATTATGCAAAATGCTGTTGTTAAATGTGTTGGTACTGATTTGCAGAGTTTTTAGCAGCAGAGAGGTTCGGCTTTTAATAGATTGTCAGCAGCAGAGCTTATTATGTGAATCCTGATGCAGACAGGAGAGACAGAGGGCATGTGAATGCTTTTCATCTCTCTTCTTCACAAAGACTCTCCTTGTTTGCCCCCCATCCAGAAAAGCTCCTTCCCCTCCTCTCCCCAAGTCTATCGCACTACCTCCTGCCCTTCCCTTCCACCTCCCCTCAATCCACCTCCTCCCTTCTTTTCTCCTGCAAAGAATGAGAGGCATTCGACCTATTCTCTCTCTCTGCATCCACTCTCTGTTGTCTTTCTGCCTCCTCCCGTCGCCAGCAATTTCCCACATCTTTTGTGCTCTTGAATTCGTCCCTGCTCCATTTTACCATTCTCTCTGCTTATTCAATGCGAATCTACTCTTGGCCCTGCAACAGTGTTCGACCTGTCAGCTCCCATGTCTGCAGTGAATGCCAGTCCACCACCCCTATTTGTCATGGGACACTTACTCCACCAAGGCCAGGGGGTCCATTAGGTCCTGGAGGTCCAGGGGGGCCGGGGTTTCCAGGGGTGCCAGGCTCACCATCTCTGCCACGGGGACCAGGGCTTCCCTGAAATAGATAAATAAATTAAAAAAATATAAAAAGAACAAGACTTAAGGTAAAGTCATATTGCGTACATGTCACATATAGCAAATAATCCGAGATAACCACTGCAGCTGAGGATTGTTTTCATTATCACTTCATCTTGTTCATCATGTTTTTTTCCATGTTGGTCCATAAAAATTTGAGAAAATTGCAAAAGCACCTGTCGCAATTTCCAAAAGCCAAAGCTGACCTTCAAATGTATGAATGTAGTTTTACATAATAAAAAACTAAGACAATGAGCAGATATTCACATCTGAGGAGCCTAAAAAAGACATAAACCAATATATTTTCTTTCTTCTCAACTATGTGGCTTATATTTATATTTTCCTGCAATGTCCTTTCTGAAAACAAATATTTGAAATAAAATCCAAATGCAAATTAATTATCCTTGACTAAAATTCCTCCCCTAATGTTTTAATTTAATTGTTGTATGAATTATAAATACACCGAGCCAAGTAGCATGGCACTTGTCAGGCATATACAGTTTGAGAACAGAAAAGTGTTCAATAATAATCATTACAGTTCTCACCACTGATTCATTTTAAGCCTGTGTGCCAATAGTTGAACTCAGAAGTACTTTGGATAAATCATTTCACAGTTGCTGGCAGACGACACACTGCTGGACTGCATTTGTCAGATACTGTTGACAGAAGCCTAATGTTCTGTTGAACTTTCTCCAAACTGCACAGACAGTCGACATGAAGGAACCCGACGACACCTGACCGGCTGGTCCATCAGGACTGACATTTGTCCTCAAGAACTGGGCCAAACTGGACATTCAAAGGTTAAAAAATAAGCTAAAAAAAACAACTTTTAAACCAGTTGCAAGTTGTTCCATTCTAAACCAAAATACTGATTTTTTTCCCTTGGAGGCTGCTGTGCATGCTGATGATTTATCAGCCTAAATCAGACTACCTGGCATACCTCTGTACATGTAGTGACAAATTACCCTGCAAGGGGATCCTGAATGAAGAATGTGTTGAACACCTACGAGGCCACTTAACCTCCACTAGCCAAAACTCAGTCCACCTCATGTTTAAATCTACATAGACAAGATGACTACACAACATAAACTCCTTGCCTGTGGCCATTATCACGTACAAGTGTTGTTGCATTAATGAGATGATGATCAAAGCGTGGCGAAGGCGGTGAAGCTGATTTCCCACATGGACTGTGACTGTGAGGCCTCAGAGAGAAGCAGAGGTTTACATTATGAGACTCCGACAGTCTCACATCTGTTAAACAACCCAGACCACACAGCCTAATGGAAACGACACATGACTAAGTTAGACTGAGCTGCTCAGTGAAAGGCTACCATTCTGCAAACCTGTGAGCTATAGCAGGTAACCCCCCCCCCATCTCCACCTCCACCGCTGCCCCCAAAGACCTACAGCTATCAGATTCAATAGCACATACTGTACTTCTTAAGGGAGCAGAGTGTGGGTTTAGTTTTTTTTTTTAAGGATCAGGGAAAAACTAAAAAAAAAAAAAACTTTCAAGCTGACCTTCTCTCCCTTCTCTCCTCTTGCTCCACGGGGTCCTTGCTCTCCTGGTGGGCCCTGGGTGAACGGGAGACAGTGAAGTAGTCAGTAACTTCAGGTGTTACTCCAGTTCACATGAGTTGAAGAAACAGCTGCAGCTTGTGAACTCTGCTACTGTTAATGTCAGATCAGTTCCATTTCTCACTGCAGCTGAAATTAATTTAATACCTATATGCTACTCTAAATGCTGTCTTTCTGTCTTGCACAAACACAGAAATTCTCTACATAAAGCAAGTTCTAAAAGATTTCTGAGGAAAAATGTACAAAGCAGACATAGATGCATACCATTGGGCCAGCTGGTCCTCTTGGTCCTACAACCTGCACAAGTAAAGGGAAGAAAACACAGAAAATATGAAGATATTTGTAAAATGTTCCCCTCAATCTTTGAAGTCTGCTTTATATGAGGCCATGTTGGAGTCCACAAACTGAATGCTCTTTAAACTTACACCCACTGCTAAACCTGCTGTATTTACCAGATGTATTTGCACACGTGAGGCTTAGATCTCCTCGCACATGAGGGGGAAACATTATCTCGCTCCCATCAGAGCAGACTTGTTAATTGCTAATCTCTTCGGGCAAAGCATTATAAGAAACATACAATAAACAATGCCTTCTTATTTCCTGCCATGAACTTGTGTTCCCTCAGATGGGTAAAGCATTTCCAGGTGCGGCGCTGCAGCAGCAGGGAGTTCTCTCTCTCTCTCTCTCTCTCCTGGCCTATGAAGATCTTTATGGAGGATTGTATGGAGGCCTTATTGTGCTTGGCTGTCTTCCTGATGAGTGGGCTGACAGAGCTGCCTCTTCTCCCTCTCACTCTTTCTTTCTGGCAGTATACAATTGCTGAATTCCTCAGTTATTTCTTAACCCTGAGTAATGTTACTTATTTCTGTAGTTAGTCAAAACTTTTTTAGACACATCCACAGCCTGGGATGATGTGCTACCAACAGTGGGCGAATGTAGCTAGGTACATTTACCCAAGTGATTTAAGTATTTCCATTTCATGCCACTTCTACTCTTTACTAACAATGCACTCTCTACACCAATGCATTTAGTAGATGAGATGCAGATTAAGATTTTACCTCTTACACCTTTGACCAGTTTATGAAATATGATGTACTGGTTTAGTTGAAACCACCAAACCAGTATATAAAATAGTTCAAACTAACCTCTATGCATTACGTTATACTTTTCATTGCAGGACTTGTACTGGTGTATTTTTATGTTACAGTACTGCAACTTTTTACTTTAGTAAAGGATCTGAATGCTGCTGTCTCCATGTGAGAGTGTGTTTCATGTGAGACTGAAACAGATCTCTGTCATTGAAACCAGTTTGCTAATGAACATTTTCAATTGACAAGAATGGCTAAGTTGTATTTTCAGTACAGGGTATTGTGTCAACTTACATCGGTAATGTCTCCGGGTTCGCCTTTCTGACCCTGGTATTGAAAAGATAAAGCATGAAAACAACAATTAGCAGCAGGACTACAAGCTTAGTTTCAGTATTTTCTTTCTGTTGTCTGTCTTTTCTCACTCACAGTGTGATTGTGGAGACCATTTTAATGCATTTCCAATGGAAAAGCTGCAGTTTTATCAGGAAATTGGTTGACAGTAAAATGTTGAAAATAAGTATCCCCTACAGTATCATTAAACACATAAATATGGCACACACACACACACACACACAGTGTGGGGCAGGAAATAACTATGATCCATCTGGCAAAGCTTTTTCACATCAAAGTCTCATCTAAATCCATAAACTACAGGGCCATCCTGCAGCACTGATATAAGTCTGGGACAGACAGAGATTTAATTGCAGGTGCTGGGGAGCTTCATGTCTTACACACACACAAACACATACACAGACAAATCCATATGCACACACAGAGCGTCTTAATATCCTACAGTAGCCTCACCTTAGCTCCAGGGACTCCTGTTTTGTGGTCAGGATGGATAGAGGGGAAAAACAGATCGTGGTTAGTGACTGGTTCACACACAAACAATCCATGAGGGTTGCACAATATTTCCCAGAAGCCCAGAAAGTCTATTCATGCTGATAACCAGTCGTACTTTCCCTAAATTAAACTTCCCTAAAGACCACCACCAAATCACCCAAACAGCCCATCAGGATTGAAAAAGTGTTGGCTGAATCACCATCTCATTAGCTCAAAGCAGAAGCAAAGCAGCTGGAGGTAAAAGAGAAGAGTAGGAAGCAAAAGCATTGGAATAGCCTGTGTAAAGTACATATTTTCACCACAGTACTAAATCTGATGTACTGTAGGCCAGAGCTGGGTTTCTCTTTTTTATATCTAAAAGCATTAAGCATTGTTGGATATAGCTATAATGATCATTTCTGAGTTTGCACACGTTTTAGGTAGGGCTGGATATCACTGAAATAATAATGAAATGTAATTTTCAAATGATGGCTGCTAGTGCCAATATAATACTATTTTTAAGTACTGATTCCAAAACATGTTTTTATATCAAGCTAAATACAATTAGCCATAAGACATGTGCTTTGAGAAAATATGAAATATTCATTTAAATTAGGAACTATCTGTTTCATAAGTAAACAAGATTACAAATTTGATCTGATAATCAGTGCATATTTCAGTTGTTAGCAAAAAAGTATTGAGGTTTGATAGCCAGCCCTGTTTCTAGGTGGTTGATAACTTAAAATGATGCTTTACATGTTACATACTTCTTACAAAGCGCTTGACTTTGCCCTGAATGGAAGATAAGTCTTTTACAAAGCATTTTAATCAATAAGCATGCATTGCAACCAATGACACTTCTGATTTCATTCATGCTCCTCAACCAAATTTGTCAACATTTCCAAAGCCAGTCTTTGTTCATCAGGAAGTGATGGCAGTTTTAAAAGTAGTGAACGACTCCTTCAAAAAGCCTCAAGCCTCAGCAGAATGTCACTGTTTTTTTTTCATGCCATCAGATCTGCAGAAATCCACAGAGAGGATATAGAGTAGAAATGCGAGGCCATGTCTGCTTGACTGAGGTATTTCCTTAATGACTCCCATATGTTTTCATGATACTCAGGGAAGGAGAGAGTATTCAAACAAGATGGGGCCAAGGTGAGCCAGCTATGGAAAAATGACGATGAGGTAGCATTTCACTGAAATCTGTTCAGATGTATCACTGTTGTTTGTCATTTGTTTGCTTTGGGGATAGAAAACAGTATTCAAATCAAAGGGTGACATACACAGTAGGCCTGATTAATATATTAAAGTGAAGAGGTTAAACTGCACATGGCCAACCTTTGATTGATACCAAACTGTCATTTTCTCCCCAAAATAAACAACATGATGTCGTACAGTAATTTATTTATGAGAGGTGTGAGATAAATAAATTACAACCAATGGGCGTAGATGTGTCAGCTGCGCAGATGGGGCAACACTCTCCGAAATGGGATTTCAGGTTTGGGGCAGTCTTTTAGCTCCTCGCAGACAATTTCATCACACAGGACGGTCCCAGTGTCGCACACACAGATGCGACAGGGCTCTGGTTTCCATACGTCCTTGTCGCTATAGCGCTGTCCGTCCTGTATACAGCTAAAAGCATCCTCCTCTGTGTGTGAGACCATAGTGAGGGACACACAGAGGACCAGACAGGTAGATGGTGGGAGGAAAAAGGAGATTATGCATCAGGTGTAACTCATAAACAAACACGTATAGTAGCCTATTTACTATAAGTCACGTCATGTGTTTGATGTAGAAAGCAAACCAGATGTTTTGTTCAGGTGGGAAACACATATGCAGTAGAGTAACATGTATCCCAAAGAGTTAATACACATGTGGAAAAGCATAAACCTGAATACAAAATTAATCCTGACACATTTTTGTTTCATTGGTCATTGTGAGAAAATCTCTAAGCAGTTCATAATGACAGCTGCAGACGATTGTCACTGAAGCTTTGTGAGATCAATGGTCTTGTTCAGTGAGACTTTCACAGGACAGATACACCAAAGTACTTGAACTGTGATCATCTGCTTCTGAACAGTCGATGTCCCACCACCAATCAACAGATGTCTCCATAATCAGCACAACTGGTGTCACGGTTCCAAAAGTAAACTTAAAAAAACAAAAAAACCTTATCATTGCATTTATAAACAACCAACACTGAACCCAGTTGTTGAACTTAATCCATGCAACCTCTCAAGTAGCCACAGGGTGGCAGTGTAACATCACAGAATCGCAGTGAAGCTCAGTAAGACCTGCAGGAATAACTTCCTCCACTAACTTCACAAGAGCTTTAGACCATGTGCCCGAATTCCTCGACAAGTTAAATATAGGGTTCGTTTACATTGCGGGAGACACCCTAATTTACTGCAAAGGCAGACAGACTTTGCATTCAGTAAATGCTAAATGTTGGTTTTTTTTCAGACCACAAGTTGGCAAATAGGGCACAGAAGAACGTGATGGAGGTGGGGCATGTTTCAATACAGGTACTGTACGCAGTCTAAATTACACCACTCAAGAAAATGTAACAATGGACATAGGTAATTAGCCATATTCTAGTTCATTTTCCAGTCTGGCAGCTTACTCAATGGTCAACAGAAGACCAAACACTTGCTCAAAGAAATGCTCTGATTGGAGCTGCTGAACCTGCACCGAGGGGTGAAAGCGTCTGACGCACCAAAGGAAAGGCCTCAGGGTACAGAGAGCTGAGAGGGTGAGAGGAGAGGGAGCAAGTACAGTAGCTATATTTACCTTTGAGCGCTGCTTAAGTCTAGGTAACCTAACGGACCTCGGCAGCAATGAATGAGGTCTTTCTGGAAAGGGACAGAGTGGGCAATTCACAAACTATTGCCTTGTATAAACACGGGGCACATTTTAAACCCCATCTGGAAGCCATAGCTGTGTCAGATGCCAGTTCAAACACGTCAGAAAAGAGAAAACGGTCAGCTTTCATGCACATACCTTGTGGTTTTGACATTTAGCTTTACAGGTATGGATGTACTGTCAAAGGCCTGCACCTGTCCTTTAACAGACTCAGATATGAAAGATTCCTCTGATATGACATATTCTGGGACAAGGGCTCTTCTATCTACTGGAGAGCTGATAGAAAGCTGGCTTTTCGTCACTGAGGATAATTTGTAATTCTCCTCTCCCATGTGTTGGCAGACACACTGTTTTCCAGGGGAATAGAATGAACAATGAAAATTGTAAAGTGAACCCAGGTGTATTCCAAGGACAGTAGAGTCAACTCTGTTTTCACTGTATCTAGTAACTTTCAGGGCTGCATGCAGCTTTAGCCTCCCTGTCTGATTATCTTTCTGCGGCCTCCTCACCTACATGAATGGGTCAGTCTGTGGCCTCAAAATTGAGAGCTAAAGAACTGACCCCTGTCCCCTCTGAGTGACTCTGGGCCATTGAGCCTGCTGGGCTGAGGTCACAGTCAGACCTCTTTACCACTTGTGCGTCTCCCAGAAAGATTTCTGCCTCCAGTTAACTGCAGAGGAAAGAAGGACTTGCATTATATCCAGGGGCCTACGTCTCTGAAAGGGTAACCTGAGACTCAGTCTCTTTGGCACGAGCATTTCCTCCCCTTTTTCTAATTCTTCTCGAAAAATCGCCTTTTCTTTGTTTTAAAAGCTTGATAAGCATGACTTACGGTATTCTGAGAAGACTGCTCTTCTCAGAATTACAATAATAAAAGTCCCTGTCTTATATTTTTCCAATCACCTCTCTCTTGCACCCTGGCTCTGTCTCTCTCTGGGCTGACTGTCACAGCTTATGGGTAATCTTTTAAGCAGATGGAAACCCTGAAATCATATGGAACATTATTTCTGGCTCCAAATCTGCTGGCATACCTTAAGTCTCACATGTCTCTTGTGGAATACTAAAATCAATAATGATGAAGAATAAACCCACTCCAATTTTATTCAAAACAAAAATGTGGAGACAGAAGAAAATCTGCAGGTATAGAGAATAATAGAAAGGCCATTTGATTCTTAATGGAGTTTTTTATGGAAATTTTTGGTTTTTGGTTCACCTTTCCGCCTCAACAAGCCAGGATTTGCCTGGATGCCCTCTGACAGCAATGGAATGTGAACACTTTTCACCAAAGGCCCTTGAGCCTGACCACCTTTCACTTTTCTGCCCATCCCCTCCCCCTCTATATTAAGTGAATCTGCAGTTAAAAGGAGAGCTTGTCAAGGCCTAAAGCACCCACAGGTGTCCGGCAGGCCAACTCAGGAGAGAAGGGGGAGGTAGGCAAAGGCACTTGGCTCCACTGTGGTGGATAAAAAATCAGGATCTTGTGATTTTCGCTTCCCAAACTATAAGTCAGAATGCAAACTTTAACCAGAGTGAGTCAGTACCGCTGAAAGAAAATCAACCTGGATGAAAAAAATAACTTTAAACAATCAAGGAAACACATTCAGCTTTGCGCGTCTTATTTCGCGTAAACGTCCCACATCCTTCCATCCATTTCATCACTTTTACGCACGTTCACAGCTCTGATTTACTGACTTTTATCACAGCTCGTAGATTCAATAATATCAGTACTTTTGGCAGACTGAAGGTTCACAGCTATCATCGGTCCGATAACTTTACCTGCACCAGAGTGCCTGAGCAAAGGTGAACTTTCTGTGCGTAAAAGTTGCGAGGGGATAACAAAATCACTCCAAGCACCGAAACCAAACTGTTCAAAGTTCATGAACTATTTATGAAGATAAACACATTTCACAGTAACTTGACTTGGACAAGAAGTTTTGCTCTTCATAAGCACCTTATGACAACTTTAGCCTTTCTTTATTATAGCTCTGAGAAAAAGAAAACTGCCACTTACGGTCGTCCTCCTGACATCTCACAACGGCTAATAGACAGACTTGGGTTGCTACAAGTAGCAGTACAGTCCTGGAATCCATAAAGCTGAACATGTCTAAATATTAGACATGCAGGGCCCTTGAGGGAGAAAGAAGGGTGCGAAGGGAGCGGAGGCTTCTCTCAGTATTTAGTGTGTGTGTCCCCAGTTACAAAAGCCGAACCATTCGACATTCACCCTTCCCCAAAAAAAAAACCGATGGGGGGAATCCAGCGGCAGGACCCGGACCTGCAGCAGAAACTCAGCACCGACCGCTTCAGGCCAGACGCTGTAGTTTTATGTCCCCGTTGCCTTCAATGAATCTTCGTATATTCCCAAATATCAGTCCGGCCCCTTACCCCCTGTCAGGCTGAAATCTGAGCCCCGTTTCCCTCCCATTCTGTCTCCCAGGTTCCATTATCCCAGTCCCAGACCACTCCTTTCTCCACGTGCTGCTACTGAACCCAAAAAAACTGAAACTTTCCCCCCCTAAGTTTGGTTCCCTCCCCCTTCCATCCCCCGCCTTGTTCATCGAAAGCATAGCGATGTCAGAATCGTTTCGTTACGCCAAATGAAGGCGCTTCTTCTGTTTGTTGGCATGTGCAGTCTCATAGGTAAGTAGTCTAAGGGAAAGTCTAACTCCAACTCTCAGTTTTGTTCGGCTATTATCAGTTACACTGAGATAGTTGCAAATATATTACAGGACAAACCAATGCGCAAACTCACTTCATCAGTTTATGAAAATACAATTTAATAGAACAATGAACGTGCGTGATACAGGGACACCCCGAGTCCTTCTGGTCGATGAGATGGAGTGAAACACACAGGAGATAAAAATATCCTAAAGTATAATAAAGCCACTATAAACTCATCCAGTGTCACTGACACCTAAAGCTCCTCTAGTCTTTAAATATTCATGTTAGAGAGATTTAAATGACAAGAAGCAGAACCATGACCACTTTTTAAAAGCTCCAAAGAGTGAAAACTTATTTACTGTTCAATAAATGAACAAAAATCATGTCTAAGAAGTGCAGCACCGGTAATACCTGACTCATAGTGATGTGTTACATTACAAAATGTTTTATTAAGTCCCATAACCCAGTATTATTACACCTTTAGGGCACTGTAAGTTCATGTCATTACCTCACACCTCACGGCCCACCAGTGGATGGATATTAACTTACTTTTACTGCAGGTTATAGATTAATTTCCATGTGTTCAAGTAGTAAAACAGGTATGGGTACGAACAAGCAGTTCATTTGTTATGAAGCCTCATACTCAACATGAATTTTGAGCCTCAAGACTTCATGATGTCCTGCCTTTACTCTGGCAGGTCGTGATCAGTCATCAGGTTGTATTTGGAGTTTAGTGCTGCAGTGGTTCGTCAGTCACAGTCGATCGAGAGAAAGTGAATCGCCAGTTATTCTGATAAAGACATTTTACACATACAAATGCCAAACATGTACATTTTCTGACTTATTGTCATGTGTGATAGTCGATAAAATATCTTTGAACAGTTTGAAGTTGTCAGTTTGGGAAACTGGGCATTTTAGATGTTTTATAGACTCAGTGTTTAATCAGTTAATCCTGAGAATAATCAGCAGATTAAGTAATAACAGAGATGGAGTGCCTTAATGGAGCTGTTTGTTAGGGTAAGCTCATTAAAGAAGCATGGTTTGTGAGTCCATTTTGCTTTTGCAGCACTAGTTTATGGGGATGGGGAGGAATTTGATCTGATGGTGAGGACAAACAAAGGATGACCCTGGTTGAGGTCATGCGTTGTCATATTTTCCTAAGATGATGAGAAGGACATGTATGATAGCTGAACACTTTGAGGAGATGTTGCCTGAATGATTTATTTTACTCGTTCCAGTGGCAGTCTGGTTCTGTTATGGCTCTGGTGTCTGATTGGATAGTTTGTCTGCAGCCAGCTCACTAATTTAAAATCAAACAAATCACTCCAGCTGATGTTGAACCTGCTCTTAATGGCCGCTACTCTGTAATTTCTGTGTCTCACTGGATGATAACAGGCACAAAAGAGTAGAGTTTAATAACACAGAGGAAGACAGACATTGAAGATTGTTTAATGATCTTTAACCTTTAACTGCCTTAAGGACAGATAGAAAGTTCATTTACCACTGAATGATAAAATTCAAGTTACCAAAGTCAAAGTTTTTAAAGAGGTTTTATGTGGTTTATTACTGTGGGGTGAGTTTATTAATCCAGTGTGATACTCTGTTTCTTTGGTAAAATTACAAAGAAGATTTTTTATTAGAACGACTTTGTTTGATTAAAATGTCAGTTTCACATTGAGCATCTGGAAACCAGGATACAGTGGCAACTAAACTTTCCTGTAATGCACTGACAGCGATAGCTTCATGAAAATTGATATAGACAATATATTGAACTATATAGTTTTCATATGTACATGTGTATGATAAGATTTCATAAAGCTGGTGAAGCAAAAATACATTGTTCTACACTCACTTTAAAACACGATGTGCTGAGAGAATGACTGATGCATCCTGGTCAAAACTGTTACAGTTACAGTGGATTGATGTCCTCATAAACTCAGACTCTTCAACACTGACTCTTCCCGTGCAGCTTTGACCATAGTTAAATGTTTAACGTTATAATTTAGGGTTGTATAATTTAGGTGCTTTACAGACTGTCCAATGTTAATACTCCAACCATAACCACAGCAGTGCAGCTACCACAAACCTTAACCCAACTTGTCAGGCTCAACTCATAATTAGCCAATTGCAATTTGAGTAAACACTGGGTAATTTAAAACAGCAAAGGCAAATTTTACTGTTAAAGACCACCCTTGGCTGGAAGTATGACTCAGATTGATTATTCTTATTATTAGCAGTGGTGGAGGAAATATTCAAGTCAGTTAAAGGACTGAAATATTATGAGCAAAATATACTGCAAGTATCACAAGTAAAAGTACTCATTCTGAAGAAAAATGTCCCCCTGTAATATTATGAAATATAATATTTTAAATACTGATGTATTAGTACATAAGAAACATTTGACTGTTGTAACTGCACGTATACAGGTTTATATAAAGTTTGTGTATGTCCAGTGGTTCCTCCAAGATACATCTGGAGGGTCATGAGATGATTAATGGGATTAGAAATAAGAATAAGAAATGTGTACTCTGTGTGTCTCTTTGAACTGAAATACTGGGCGCTCACCTCTTTGAGCCTCAAACACTTCTCTAAATGAAACCATTTGAAAGGTTCTCTCACAGAAGCCTGAAACATGAGAAAGAGGCCAACTAGTGGTAATGGGGCAGAAGCCAAATAAGTATCACTGGTTCAATGTTTAATACGCTCTCTGATCATCATTCTCCTTTAAAACAGCTGTTCCTCTACATTTAAGCTGCGGTGGCTGCAGCAGTAACACCCTCTTCTATATCCTCTTTAATATGATAATGTGCAGGAACACTTCTGTTCACAGAGGGAACACATGGCCAAACCAAACAGCCCTTGATCTTCTCATCAGACCTCTGGACAGAATCACAGTTTGTACTAGAATGACACTCTTGTCCCTGGTATAACCCTGTCACATGAAGCTGAGGTTATAAATCACAGCAGCTAACTGAGTGCTCATGTCATGAAGAGCCACTTGTACGCTGTAGCTACAACTCTAGCTATATATAGAAATGGCAAGGGGCAGTTTGGTTGCATCATTTAGGTAGGGTGCTCACCCCTCTGCAGGTTGTGACCTGTGAGCTCTGACTTTTGACCACCCCCCCCACACCTCACACTTTATTGGAAACAGGAGCAGCTGGTGCGTCCTGAGTGTGCAGCATTAGCGCCGTTCTCTACCGCCCGGCCATGTATGGAGAACTGTGGTTGTCTGGCCGAGTCAGAGAATCATCCTGCAAGTCAGTTTGTTTTTGAGGTCTATTTATTGAGTCCAGGTTCAAGTCAAGTACATAAGTGGTCACAGATCAGTCGTATCTCCTGTTTAACACTTCTGCAAACATGTGAATCACTGAAACCTGTTTTAATGTAACAGCATACAGTGAGTGATGAAATAGACTCTTTTTCTACTGATAAACCGTGTAAATGTGTTTGTTTTACAGATGTAAAACCAGGGTTGTGTTTTTTATGTAGTTGCTGCTCCGCATTCTTACATGAAAACTGAACAACTTGTAATTTTGCATAGTCTCAGACATGTTGTGCGGTTGGTATTGCACGAAAAGTTTATGTCTGACTATGTATAGCAAAATTCTGAGCAAATTATAATCGTTTTTCTTTTGCAATCTTGTGGCTTGCCCATAAACCCCACACAACCCAGGGATCAAACACCCTGGATCACTAAACTACCACTTATCTATTCATAGGCTGCAGACCTAAAATCAGCTGTAGCATCTTATTTTCTTATTGCTCGTAGTAACTGGCTGATCGACCAGAGTGGATATGCAGCTCTTGTGCGTGTTGTGAGGTATTGTTGAGCAGAGATGTTGCTCTGTACGTGTGTTTGGTTTCTTTCAGAGAGAAACCCACAGATGTCTTTGAAGAGACCTCTTTGAAGATGACTCCCAACTAAATGACACCCTGTGTGTCTCAGAGGTTTTGAAATTTCCTGATTCTCATCTCAGTGTCTGCGAGCGTGTATGCATGGTTTACGTATTAGGTATCGCTGTCAGTGAGTCCAGACAAGACATTGCTTTGTTTCAGACGTGCAAACCTCAATTATGCCTGGAAAAGAGATGGAGCTGCAGCGTCCTGTGGCTGGATTTGGATTAACTTCTTCAGAGTGTCTCTGTGCCGAACTGACAGACGTGTCCCCCTCTCCAACAGGGTGAGGGGTTAAGGGTGACAGAGTCCCTGATGTTGAAGAGAGGATGAGAAAATAAACACTGGCACTTTAGATATCACATGTGTCATGCGAGCAGCAGAGCCCCAGGAGATCAGGAAAAATCACCTTTTTTTAACAACTCTGATAAATGTTTTCTGTCTTCCAACAATTTACTCTTCTTAGGTACTGTATTGTAATATTTTTTTGATATGGTGACAAATTATAGCTGCAGGAGGTTGAATGCTGAAGACCTGTGCTTTAACGAGGCAGAAAATTATGGGAAGAGTTGGTGAATATACGTCTGTAGTTGTTTAGGAATGAAGGCTGTCTGGAAAGATAATCAGAGAGTATGGGAAAAAAAAGAAGAGAGAGAGAGAAAGAGAAAGGAGTTCCAGAAAAATAGAAAATGAGGGAGAGAGTGAGGAGAGGTGAGGTGGGTGGGAAAGATGGAATGCAGGAGTGAGGGAGGGGACAGTTGAAAGAGGAGGAGAGGGTGGGACCCTGAGAGTGGGAAGGAGATGGATAATGAGGAGAGAGAGGTGCACACAGCAGGAAGAGCTTTAACTGAGGCCATGTGAGATTACTGAAATAACAAAAGCCATGACATCACCAGCTGGGTTGGCTGTGAAAGAGGGCACTGTCAGACTACCTATAGCCATAATAACATAACTTCCAATAGCCTGGTTTCTACCATGGGGCCAAATGGGGATAGACAGAATTTGTTGTCCATGCCACATTGTTAAAATCTAAACCTTAAATATAATTCAGTTTCCCAAATTCAAAAATATCACTTTTGTTAAACCAACAATAACTGATTATTCTGGCCACTTGGTGGCAGTGGAAACAAGTTGTGAATGACATATCATCACCATTTAAGTTGGTTAGCAAACAGTTGCTTATTTACACATCCAGCAGTTATGGAGAAACATTATCCTTCATTTAAAATCATGATTGCCATATTCACTCTCTTTTAGCTCTGTTTTTGGTCTCTACCAGCTTTTAAGGGATTTTTAGCTGCTAAATGATCCGTTCTGTTCATTAGCTAGTTGCTAACTTTGCCTGTAGATAGCGTACAGAGGGTTTTATTAAAGCTTTTTTTTACTAATTTGTTGATTATTATTTAACTGAAAATAAATCATCAGCAGTTTTAACTAAAATGCTAAAACTCATATAAGAATATGATCTGCCTGACTGGAGGCACTGGAGTTTTTTTTTTTTTTTTTTTTTTTTAGCCAGTGTTACTCAGACAGGGGTGAACTGTAATTTGTTAGGTACTATTTTCAGCTGTGGATTAATACACATTCAGAGTATTTACAGCAGCAGGAAGGTGCATGTGTCATTGAATGAAAAATGATGTGACTCTGATATTTCTGTGTTTTCTGGATTACTATGGAGCTCTGTGGCTCAGAGGAATCAGCTGAATTAGGTTCTGGCTAAACAGGCAGGTCTTGTTAGTTTGATCAATGATCAATTCATCGCTGGTTTCGGCCTTTTTTTTATGAGATTTGCTGACACTGAGAATAAGATCACTGGACTTATTCTTTAACTCATTTTAGCCTTAAAATGACAACTGATGACCTCTTGGGTTTTGGACCACAAATTACATTATGTCTGAATCAGCCAGCAACCCGTAATTTAGCAGCAGTAAATCTACAGTCTTGTCTTATGAACTTGGATGTTTATTGATGGAGCATGAAAAAAGGCTGGGAACCAGCAGTCTGATGTGTTTCCAGCTTGGCTAAATAAACTGTTGCCACTAAACAAACTGTGGTGTATTGATTTCAAACATTGCCATGAGAGTTATGAACTGAAAATCAAGTGGGTTAACTGTGTTTGTAAGCGTGTGTGTTTTTGCTACGTGTTCGTACTATTTTGCCTGTTTTGTACAGGATGTTAAAATCTTTCTTCTGCTCTGGTATGGATGTTAGCATGTGGCTGAAAATCTAGTATTTTATCCAAAATCAAAACTTCCCACAGATCTCACTTTAGCTTCAACACAGGAACAAGTGCAGAAACAGTAGAGTAAATGGACACTTTGAGATGTGATGAGGGGTTATCATAAAAAATGAAGACAAGAAGGAAAAGAAGCTGCACTTTCAAAGCTGTTTGAGTGGCCACCTCTGTGTACCTGATGATTCAGACTCAGAGACACCCCTCTGTCTGGCTTAGAGCACATCAGTCAATAACACAGCCCAATTATGTTTGCATAAGTCAATGACCGTCTCGCACAAAGCCCTCACTATTTGAATTAGCAGCAGTTGACACCAACGTGTGAGCCAAAGTAAAAAATGAGCACACAATAAGAACCATGAAGAAGAGAGACGCTTTACTCTAGTTATGGTATAGATTTGAAAAGATGAAAAATATTTGAAAAGAACAGACAGATTTCAGATATTGACCACATTAATAGTACAGATGAGTTAGAAAGACAGAGTCAGAAAATGGGAGGAAAATAGAAGAAAACGGTAGAATGTGGCAGCGTCTGTGGAAATCTCTTCAAGGAGTCGGGGGTGGGGAGCGCTCTGAAATAGTCCAAATCTCTGGAAGAGCTTGGTTTCAGTGGTCCGGGCATGTGTTTTTGAGACGCCTCCACTATGAGAGAGTCACAGAGAGAGAGAGAGAGAGAGAGAGAGAGGGGAGCGATGATGATGGAGGAGGGGGGAAGAAGTGGAAACTTCATGAGCATTTGTGAATGCTGACGTACACATTATTGAACTGCTTCACATATTTTTTAAAAGAGAGTATTTTTTGAAGCATTCAGAAGTGGTTTATCCTGTCAATTAATGACCCCAGGAGTACTGATATGTACTCCATATAAACAAATGCACTGACAGAGTTACTTAAGTCTGGATTTGTCTGTCCAGAAGGTAGCATGGGCTGACAGCCATTGGAAACACTTCAGGTATGAGAAAAATACAGTTTTAACAGCAAGAGAAACATGAAGCTTTGTTTCATCTTGCTTTTTTTCTCTTCAACTCCATTTTTCTGTTTCCTAGTTCTCTGTCTCCTTTTTCTCTGAATGTGTCTGGTTTGTCTATCAGTGTGATCAATGTTCCCACTTCTCTAACGGGCCCAGCTTTGGGACTTGGGAAGGTTTCTCTTTCGGCAGGACTGTCGAGTTTCCTGCTAGCTGTTTTCAATACATCAAACACATCCAAAAAGTCCTCTATTTTTCATCTGCAGGTCCTCTGAACATTGTATTCTGCTGCAACACTGATACTATGGGCCAAAGACAACGGACACGCTTCAGAAATTAAAAACTTCTTATATTTTGAGGGGAGTTTCTCTTGAATGATCTTAAATGGTTTATTTTAGGTGTTGCATTGAAACTAATGAAGGCTGCAGTAAAAATATGCATCATCTGCGTCTTGAAGATGTTTTTACTGCTTTTGTAGGGTGTTGTGTTCAGGAACCGTTGTGTTTAATGGTATTAAAGTTACTCATTGAAAGACTACTTGACAGTTAAAGTGTCCGTGAAGACCCGTGGCCTCAAACCTGCGCCAGCCTTTCACATCTGCTCTTCACGGCCTCTTTCCAACAGAATCCACCTGAAGAGCTGCGATTTAGCTGAACTGTAACCTGTCCTCTCCTCGCTTCCTTTCTCTTTCCTAGTCGTCCTTCACCATGAATGTAAAACTTCAGCTGTAGTTAAACAATTTATTTTACCAGAGACTTTTAGATAAAAGTGCATAACCATCCATCTGTTGTTGTGTTAAAAAACCTGAGTGGAAACACTAGGTTGAATATTGCAAAAACAGCTTTTACACTTGGCTAAGGTGGGAAACTTGGTGTATCAATAGAAGACATGAAAAAACAGTGGAAGAAAAGGCTTCCCAAGCAGGTCAGTCAGAGCGCTCAGATAAAGGGAAGGGAGCCATGAGATGCTGCCTGAGGAGGAGTGCCAAGCTTTAAAACGCTTTGCGATCCAGAGTAGCTGCTGAACGAAGCCTTTTCTGTGTTTGTGTCTGAATGTGACAATAGAAATGTGATAAATGACACTTGTCAAACTATGGCAGACACAAACATCAGTTACATGGAGCTAAGGTTGATGTCTCATTTCCATCACAATGTCCACATTGTTTTAGTTTGTTTGAGGTTTGACTGCTGCTCTTAAGTTTGTCACTTTGCTGTGGCAGTGCAGGGTAGAAACAGAAAGAAGAAATGTTGCAGACTTTTGAAGCCTCATGTAAGTGCTGAATGAGCTTGGGAATATATTTTTGCACATAAAAGGACTGTGTTTTGAGTTTTGTCCCCTGGAAGTGCATCAGGGAGGGAGCTCTTAAGGGTCACAGTAGGAATGTTTTCAGAAAACAAAACCTGCTTTATTGTTCATGTGCACCTCACTTGAAACTGTGAATCCTGAATACATCATGGACCAGGACTTCAACTATAAACTAACACAGTCACAGTTATTTATAAACACCACTGGACTCATATTATGTTTAATTCTAATAAGCAGCGTTTATGATCAATAACTCTTTGACATGGATTTTCACATCAGTCATATTGGTTTCCAAATTCCAGCTGCATCAGTACAGAAATATATGAAACTGAATAAATAAACAAATAAATAAAGGAACAGACATGCAATCCACAGTAATATGATCCACCTGTGCAGCATTGTTTTCAAAAGTGCTCTTCTTTAAGTGTTTATTTGATTCATCCCCTGGAGAGTATAATGCCCTCAGTAATGAAACCTGGGTAAGAGCATACCACAGTTAAAAAGAAGAGAGAAGAAATTAGGATATTGTGGATTTGTACCTCACAGGGCCAATGTTCCAGGAAATGTTCACTGAAGTTCTCAGGTCGTGCTCACTGACAGTGAACATGTATGTTTAGAGGCTAATCAAGGACAGCTGCACCAAGATGTGTAACTCCCATTATAATAGGCCAAACAAACAATCAGAGCAAAGACAGCGAGGAGGAGCAAGTGACAAACTACCTCATTGTGATCTATGCATATCCATCTGGGAGTGATTCACTTGTTCGATTTTAAAGAGATGCTGGCAGCCCATTTATTGTCCTCATGGATGTTTTTTTTCTTGGGGCAACAAATACTTTTCACCCTCCACTCTGAAAACCTCAGCCAGTGCCATTAAATACTGTTACTGTGTCATCGTGAGACTTTAGAAAGGCTCAGATGTAAACTTTCCTCAAGTGGCGTCCAGTACGAAGAATCAAACACGTTCAGGAATGTTTACAGAGAAACACGTCAGCTGAATGAATGAATTCCATAAGTGTTGACAGACTACCAGCTAAGATTAGATTATGAAATTATATTAAAGTAAAATAAATAAAAAAGAACATGTCACAAGAGAATCCAGCCTTCTCCTCCTATTATGTATTGTTCAGATGATGTTTCACTGTGGCAGTCTAACAAGAAACATAGTTTAGCACATCAAAAGCATGTCCCAGTTGATACACATCTCATAATTGATGGTTGTGACACAGTCAAAACACTGGAGGCCATATTTGTGAGGGGGTACTGTATTGTGGAGTCTCGGTGGTCTGCACGTATGGAGCTCATTTCCTGCAGTAGATCAGTGTAGGTTAGGTACATGAATAGGCCTATTTATGGAGCAGAGTGGTCCTGTAGATGAAACCAGGTGGTGAAAAGAGAAAATTGACATTGAATAGAAGCAGTTTGTGTTGTTCATTGTGCAGACTGAAGGCACATAGTTTGATAATAGAGGATAATGTAATACTCTGGGAGTTGATTATGATCATTATGTCAGGAGATTCAGTGGAAATAATGAATTTAAAACCCCTGTATGTGGAGTAGCAGTCTCACAAAACTGACACATCTTAACTTCTTTAACATAAAAACTAAAACACATTCTCCAAGCTCTGAACCTGTGCCCTGTGTTAATTGCTGCGTTATCTTATGCTGTATGTTGAATATATATGTGGGGGAAAAAAAACTTTTGTTTGGCTTCAGTTTATTCATTTCTTCCTCTTCACCTGGCTGCTGATCTAACAGTGTGGCGAGGGAGGGGTGAATACACACTCCTCCATATTTCACCACAGCTCTGTATCACACTGTATTTGGTAAAACCACACCCACCAACTGTGATGCTTCCTATCAAATATGGAGGATCTTATTTAAATGTTTCTCTACCCAGAAGTTCAGTTTCAAATACCTCACGTTGCAAAAGATAAAGACACTTTAACTTCAGTTTCAATCTGACTGATGCTGCAGCAGATTTTATTATTTTGTCATTGAATCAATTGAGGGACAATTACGTGCTCAGTGCTGCTGTCTGAAGTTCAGTGTCCAGGTAGAGACGGAGCAGAGAGCAGCTGCAGACTTGTGCTGAACTCAGCAGAATCACCGCGTCACTCCCTTTCTCCCGTCCACATTCTTGTCCTCAGGAACCCCCAGAGAAACCCGGCCTGGTCCCTCCCCTCCTCTTTAGAGCAACAGCTGCATAAGCTGACCTGAGCGAGCTGGGTTCTCCTGACCGATGGTGCACCTCCATACCTCTGACAGGTTGCAGTGATAAACTTTGCACAGGGTCACTCAGAAGCAGCCCAGGACGGTGGAGTATGAGAGCTAAAATTCTCTCTTAGAATAATCTGTATGTATCCGTCTTCTGTGTCATTTTTTAAACCCCAGGCTCTAGGTAAATCAGTGCTGTTTCTTTTTCTGAAGCTATCAATTATGGCAATGAAAAAGAAAGATATCAAAGTGGGACCACCACCTCTCTAACCAGAAAATTACCCGTCATACGACAGGAAGTCACAGCGACCCAAGCTTTAACTTACCACACCTACATTTGGTAATAATTATAAGGCCGTCAGTCAAATTAATTGGTGTCAGATTGCAGGGAACATACAGTATACAAGCCTGCAGACAGATTCAGACACTCCCTTCAACTGTCTCTCTCTGTCTCTGTCTGTCTTTCACACACAGACTGTATACTGTACACATATAAACGACTGCTTTCTTTTCACCGTTGTCCAACCAAGTGAACCAAGCTTTATTTGAGCACAGGGGGACCTATAAAAAGCCCCACGGCCGCTAGCACACCAGCCTTTGAATGTGGCAAGTATCCTTGTATATTTTGATAATAGGGTCACGCAGCACAGCCAGTAGTGGGCCGGGTAATCCACCAATCACAGAGTCTCCTTTTTAGTGGGGTAATAGTGGGGTTAAAGCACGCCAGCGCGTCAGAGGACAGACGTTTGACTGAAAACATGCCATTAAGTCAAAGAGTTTTTTGTTTTTTTTCTTCTTGTAGTTTCGTGTTGGGGGTGTGTGTATTCTGTTGATGCCAGTCATTCAGTGTCTTTTCAAACGGGGCGACTGTGGAGACAGTTTTGTTTCTGGCTCATGGTATAATCATGTACATGCTAATTTTACATGAAAACCTTTTGGCAGTTTTGGCAAGAAATGAAATTCCAGACTAATTTGACTCAAGTAGAGAAACTTTCTAAGTAGAGACTGCAGAATGTGAACCTTTAATAGTTTTCTATTCTAGGAAATACGCTTATTTGTGTCCTTGTTGAGTTTGAAGAGAATAATCATACTACTCTCATGTCTGTCTGTGTGGTAAATATGAGGCTGCAGCTTGCAGTTAGTGAGCTTAGCTTAGCATAAAGACTGGAGGAAACAGCTAATCTGGCTCCAGTGCTAACAAATGAGTGTGCCAGCACCTCACTGATAACATGTTATATCTCATTTGTGCTAATTTAGCGTCGCACAAGAACCAGATATACTGTCTGTTCCAGCCCACTCATTCTTGGTGCCTACATTACCCACAATTCAACTCTACTCCTGACAGTTCTGTTGGAGGTTTTGATGTGTTATGCTGCCATCTGTGAAAGCCTTTAACTATCTGGCTGTTAGCTGTATATTTATTTTAAAAAAAGTATGCTCATAGGTTTTTAAAAAAGGAATATGCTGATATTTATTGTATTTCCTGGCATTAAATGTGATTAAATAACACTACAAATGTATCAGAAATGCAGAAAATATTAAGAATTTAGAGTATTTTAACCATCTGCTGTGTTGTGGGATATAATAAAGTTGCATAATCACAGGGCAAATAGTGTCTGCTGCTGTAAGTGGAATGTTCCACATATAACTGCACGGCTGCAGCTCCTGGCCAAAAACCATGAATCATGGGATCGACATACATCCAGGAGGAAAGACAGGAGGAGAGAAAGGAAAGAGGTGAGAAGAGGGGGAGAAAGTGAGAGAGGAGAGTAAATAGTTATTTCTCCACATCTGAGGTGTTGTGGAAAATATAAACTCTCAGGACAGTTATGACCACGACAGCTTTGAATTGGAGATGGATTTGATAGGGAGTGTGTCCAAAAGAAACAGACCCCCATTTCAAGGAAAAGGAGGACAGTTCTCCTCTGGAAAACAAAGACACATTGAGCAGTGTGCCTGTGTGCTGGAAAGATGAACTGATTCCCGGTGCCTCAAGCTGGACTGTGTTAGAGAGACAGAAAAAAGGTAACCTCAAGTGTTAATGAAAAACAGAGGGGTTGTGGGTTCTCTCTGTCCTTTTGTGGGACATCATCAGTGTCGCTGCACTGGATTGGCTGAAAGCGTTTTGTGATCAGTAAACAAACTCTTTCCCCCAGGGGCTTTTTTCTTTTAGTCTTTGTCTCTGCCTGTCTTTCTGTTTGTTTCCCTCTGTCTGTCTTTCTGTCCTGCACATCCACTCCCACAGAACCTGAGTGAGTGGGCAGCAGAGCTTCACAGCTCTCCAGGTCTGAGCTGTCATGCCACTTGAAAAGCTGTGAAGGATCTCCCCACCTCAGCTCGTCTTGGCCTCCATCTGGAATCATTTTTTTAAAAGACTGCGGCACAAAGCTCTCCACAGTCGGCAGCTGTGCCCCTGCAGGTTTGAAGAGTAAAGACAGAAAAAAAGGATCAATGAGTAAAAATGACAGAAAGTTCCTCAAAGCTAATCCAGATCATCTCAGCCTTGACCTCAAATATTCTCCCAACAAACGACATTTTCAAAGTTCAAAGGTCAAAGCAGCTGCTAAACATGGACTGAAAAATGTCAATAATTCCTGTTGATCTCTGTACATATCTATCTATCTATCTATCTATCTATATCTATATATATATCTATATAGTTTTATAAAAATCAAACATGACCAGTTTTCCCTCTGGTATTGTGGTGTACAGAGGCCAAAGTGCACATTTTAAGACAAATGCTGTCATTCATGTCCGATGATTACATCTAATTCTTTATTTTCTTTTATATGCATCCACACAAATATTCTTTTTACTATTGTTGGTGTCTGGTGCTGAAGTTTTCTGTTCATATCTGCTTTTCTCATTTCTTTCCTTTGTACTTTGCTAAATCATGTTTTGTGTTTTAGTTTGTTTTTTTTCTCGCAGGGAATAAGTGGTCATAGCTTTAAACCTCTTCTGCCACATCTTTTTATTTCTGCTGTCCTGTTTTATGCTGACATATAGATTATGTGCAACTAAAAAAACTATGCAGAGTGTGACGTGTCTGTCTTATGGATTCTAAGGGAAGCACAGCTTCCAGGAAACAGAAATATGGTTTCCTTAGCTCATGAACATTATATTGTTGAGATTTAGGAGAGCTTCACACCGATGGTTGGTTCTGCCGCGGAGTGTGTTTGTGCAGGATGGAGTCGTGCAGTAAATTTTGTGGTGGAAGTCCTTTGGACACTGGCCTGTTGCAGTTCTGACATTTGCAGCGGTCTTACCCCAGCTGAATCAATAAAAGCCAGCACTGTCACAATGGTGCACTCCTGACCCCCACCCACTCACACACCCACTCACACACATCCATGTGCACGTTCACGCACACACACAAACACACACACAAACATACGCTTAGTCATACAGGAAGGCATTGCCACACAGACACACACTCACACATACAAGACACCAGACCCTTCCCAAACACGTACATTCCTCACACCCGAATGAGATCCAGGGCTTTTTCCTCGGCTCCGTGCCCTTTTGGACAAGGAGTCTTGTTCTGTGAGTCCAGCCGTGCACTTCTCTTATACACTTTATGTTTCTGCAGAGAGGTGCTGACATCATGTCAGCCCTGCTGATGGATGTTTGGCTGTTTGACTGTTACATGGACCAAAAACCTGATTTTACTAACACCATCTAAATAAACCAGAGGTTACCAGTCTGTGTCTTTAAAGTTTCCCATCTCCTTTAATATCACATTGATAATTCTGTATCTAAGACATCTGATGGAAATGATCCCTGCTGGGTACATCAGTTGATTTAAGACGTTGTTTCACTTGTTGTATCACGTCGCCCATGGTTACTAATTGCTCTCAGTGACAGCAGCCAATAGTCATCAGTCAGACTCTAAGAGACAGGAGGCTGTAAAACTAAAGTCACCACAGGGTCAAATGTCAAACATCCTGCACTGAAACTGACAATGATGTAAAGATAGATGCAAAACAAAAGAGACACACACGTAGAAACACTAATAGTCCCATTTATATTCACACTGTGATGCATACAACTTGAAATGCCCATGTAAATACCTCCTCTCGTTCAGTCTCTTACTCTAACAGTATACCTTTCCTTCAGTCTCAGAGCAGAGGTAAATGATTAAAACAACACACACTAATCTGCCTGTTTTGAAAAGTGATACCGGTGTGTTTCGCTCTCTGCTCTCTCCTTCCAGTCCTCAGGTCACGCTGAGTGTTCAGGCCGACTCTGTAATCTGGCTGAAAGCAGGCCACATGGCTCTCTATCTCGTGAGGAGATCCCTCTGTGTGGCTGCTCATTCTTTTCAGCCGGCATCTAAGCCTCTCAGGAATGCTGAACTCTCCAGACTCGGACTGAGTGTGCAAAGTGTGCATGTGTGTGGAGTTATATTGTAGATTTTCCCATTATATTGAAGACTGTGACTGAAGCAGCACAGTAATATCAGCCTGTCTCTGCATTCTTCTTCTGCACAGAAACTGGTGGCTATATGAGAATATAACAGACCTACTGTACACAGCTTTTTCTTAGCAAGAAAACAACATTGTTGTTCAGACTGTTGGACCCTCAGAGTCTTACAGAATTATGTTTCTGAGTCACACGTGATAATCTCTCAAATGGGTCCAATTGAACTCATTAACCTTGAGGTCTGGTGAAGTGGGTCAGTTCTTGCACCACAAAAAGTTTGCAGACTTTCCCCTGTAGTCAGTCTAAATGGATCTGAATGTGGAAGAGGGTAATGATGGAGCAAAATGTCCCTTGATATTGCATACTTGTATACAACCTTTCTTATGCAGTTGCCCTCTCTTTCTGTTGATCAACATGTTGCTCTTTGTGACAAACGCACAGATAATCATCACCTATCTCTGGAGTTCCCTTCAGCTCCACGGAGCATTTCACTAATTGTTTTGATTTTTCTGGTCCTGTTGCAGTCACAGCAGACATCTGATTCCAGCAAAAAAAGGCTCCAAAAACCTACTTTACACTGCCACAGACAGGCAAAGCAAGTGACCAGCTGAGAACATTTAGCACAGTTTCTCTAAAGAGTTGGTTGAGACCAAAGCAGAACTGAGAGCAGAGTGTTGTTTGACACACTTTAAGCAGGTGCTGTTTCTTAGTAAATTTTAACTTTATAAGGTGATAATGTGTCAGTGCTGTCTTTACAGCTTCTCCTGCTGCTCCTAAGAGGCCAAATCAGTTAAAGCAGGGGTGTAGATTCACAAGAAATGTGACGTTAACAACAGGCCTAATTGAATTTCCACAACATCTACATCAGTGTTACTGAATGCAGGTCTCGTAGATTCGCAGCGGCCTCCCTCTCCTGGTTATTTTCTCCTCTGTGCTGTTTAAATAAGGACCAGTTCAGATTGAGTGGCAGGACAGGGCGGAGGTCTTCACACTGGCACCTTGGGTATTTTATACAGGAGAACATGGCCCCTCACATTATACCTCCCCTCCATCCCTCCTTCCTCCTCCTCCTGAGGGTCTGCGTGCTCTCTCGCTTTGAAACCTCAGCGTCTCATCAATAGCCTTTTTGAGCAGGGCTGTTTGGCCATAAACATTGGTTTTGAAAAAAAAAAAAAAAAAAAGAGGGTGAAAGCCTGTTGATGGTGGCTGCGTTCCAAAAAGCAGTGGAAGTGTGAGCGGAAGAAAAGGGAATGAAGGGTGGAATGAAAGCACGGGAGATGGAGGAGAGTGATGGAAGGAGGGAGGAAACAGAGGCAAGGGGTGTGTGTGTGTGTGTGTGTGTGTGTGTGTGTGTGTGTGTGTGTGTGTGAAAAGGCTGTACAGTAGTTTGTGGTCTCCTAAGGTGAGTCCAGCAGCAGCACATGGTGAGAGGTTGGACCGGGTGCTCCCTCCCTAACCCACTGACACAATGGGGCTCTGTGTGGCAGACCTGAGGAATGCTGAGAGATGGCAGGACTGTGGAGAAGAGAAGGGAAGAGGGGGTATGGGGGGAGAGAGAAGAGGGAAGGATTGTGTATGGGTAAGGGATAGGGAAGGAGAGAAAGAAACATGACAATGAAGAACATTTTGACCTGACGTGGCTTCATGGTGTTGGCCGCTACCATTAACCTTTCAACCTTTTTTTCTTTTAATCTTCTCACTGTTGTTTTGTGTTTATTTTTAGGTGTGTGAATTAACTTTTTTTTCATACTGGCACGCCTCGAATGGCTCCAAATGGAGTTGTAATATGAACTAGAGGAATAAGAGGAGAGATGGAGGGAGGCAGAAGAGGAAGGTGAAATATAAGTTTACCTCCTCCTGTCAGGCACTTTCTGGTCAAAAACATATTTTTACTTGAAGCAAAACACAGATTTTCAAACATGAGTATTTTTCCAGTTATAGGCGTCTTGCTTTTGTCATGTGAAAATATATTAAATCTTAAAACTGCCGATTTATCAACAGAAACATTTTTCATTCAGCATTTATTCCAGCAGGGGATTACAGTGATCAGCAAGTCCAAGTAAAACTCTGCAGCCACCATTTTTAAAAATAGACCTACAGACGTGTTGGTGTTATGTTTAAACACACTTGGTTGATAAAGCTGCTTCGCTCGTATGAATATGCAAATAGTCAACCTGTTCTGCCTCTGTTTTCTTATCTGAAGGTTTTTATTTGCACCATATGTTAAAAACAGAGCTGTGCTGTTATGACTTGAATTAGAATGATTTGGTTTAGGTTAATGCAGGAAGCATATTCAGGCAGACATGAAGCCTGAGGTCTAAAGTAAAGAGAAATATGATAGAGAGGGACAGAAAGTGGTAGACGGCGTGGAATGAGATCTTGGGAGGATAAGAAGGGGAGGACTAGAAGGGAAGAGGGGGTGAAGAGAGAAGGGAGGAAAAGGAAAGTTAGGGATGGAGTGGTGAGAGTATGGGCATGTTACCTGCTGTGAGACATCTAGGAAAAGAGATTTGAAAAGAAAAGAAGGGCAAAGATTTGCAAGAGGTGACAGTACAGGATGAGATCAGAAAGATAAAGGAATAAATGGCAGATGTTGTAAGGACAGAAACAAGATGTGGGAGGAAACTTTTCTGTGTGATATTTGGGGTGAAATCAAAGAGGGAGGAGCTGGATTAGCTCAGGAGTAAAGGTGATTAAGGGAGAAAAACACTGGGACTGAGGTGTGATACTAGTCATGGTTAAAGTAAGGATGAAGGAGAAGGAGAGAGGTCAGGTAAGTGATGGTGGAGAGGGAGAGAGGAGAGAGAGGTGATGGCAGATTTGTTTACAGACTCCCCCACACTGAGCAGGCTCCAGGGGTCTAAAAGGAGACTGGGACTCTGCAGTTGGCTGACCTGCTGAGGGCAGTTTAAAAGTGTTTTTTAATGCCTCAGATTGGGGAATATTTTGACTGAACAGCCCATCCTGGATGTGGGGTCTTTAGTGAAAATAACTCCCAGCAGAAAGTTAAGGAGGGCTGTCTAATTCGAGGGAGAGGTTGAGAGATATTGTAGCTACATATTATTCAGGCAGACATGAGTATTCACATCACTGTTGTCTATAAAGTTTCTTAAAGAGATACGGTCACACTGATCAGCCTCTCATTAAAGTATACAGTCTACACTGACCTGGTTATGACACTCATTCAGTTCTCTGCTCTTTGTTTTCATAAATTAACGGCCTTATCTCGACTGCGTGATTGAATTTATAGTCCAGATGACATTTGACAACAGCTGAGATTAGAGATTTCAGTCTGCTGAGATTCAGCCACATGTTCACCAGACTACACTGCTGCACTGCTGCGAGAGCTGTACAGTTCTTCTTTTGTGCTAAGTGGACTGATGGTTTCATTTAATGATCAAATGCACAATAATTCGGGGAGGGCAAATGCATCACTGAAATGAAAGTATGAGTGGATTTAATTTCAGGCTTTGGTGTTGGTCACATTTTTGTCATATAAAGCTTCTTCTCTGAAAGGCAGACAACCAGGACTGTATCACAACCAGCATGTTTTAAATCATGTATTTGAATGTAGACCCATCATGTTGGATGTGATGTGGTAGAAGCTGTATCACTCTTGCACCATATTTATTATATATATTTATTTATGTTTCTTCTTGGAAAAACTCTTGATCAGCTAATTTAAAACAGTTGTTCTCAGCGTGAGAGATGACGCTCAGCTCCATTAGTCTGTTCATCTTTAAGCCTGTTGCAGCTCATCGTTTTGGTTTAATGTTAACGTTAACAATTAACGGTGTGATCCAGTCTTAAAGCTGTCACCGTTACCTACGTAAAACCGTAAACAGTCAGGACAAGCCGACTGATCGAGACCAGGTATCTCTCTCAAGAGATGACGGACCAGAAGCAGAGCTGTAAGGTAACAGATGATGTGTTACGGTTAAAAAACCAGAGTTCTTTCTACCTCCTCGTGGTTTTAAATCCTTTAAGGCTAGGTTTAACGTTTTAAAGGTGTTTACAAAGAAAGTTATGTTTATATTTAGTGATTACACACTGTGCATCCTTAAGGCCTCTCAAACATGTTGAGTGCATTTCTATCCTCATAAAAAATTCAAGTCAAATTTTGGAGATTTTAGGTTCTCCAAACAGAACAAGAAGATTTCCTCTGTAGAGTGTTTTCTGATCCACTGCCACTTTAGTCAGGATCTCACCCTCTGGCATCCAAGGCTGTTACGAAGCAGTTTAGTTACGTTTAGGCACCAAAAAACGTTTTGGATCAGGGTTAGATCCTCAGGATTGAAAGAGACCAACGTTAATTGTTGGTAGGAAAAAACAGCGTCTCTTGTGTCAGATGTTTATTTGACTCTTTTGTTTCCAACGTATAAGAGTCAGAATTCCTGTGGACGCTGAGACACTTTTTATATCCATCTTTATTTCTGCTATTTTTTCCCCACTAACCTGCCTTTGTGTGAACATTGCTACACTACCCATGGTAACCTGAACACACTCATAAAAACACTGCTCCATAGCATTACTAGTGGAGAAAGACTCCCCATGGTTCCTTTAATGTGAACATACAGCATCTCTTTCTCTCTGCTTCCCTTCCTGACTTCCTGAGTGTTCTCTCCACATACAGATTTAGTCTGTATTGCTGTCAGGGTTTGCTGCCACCAAAAAAGCCACCTTAATAGATCTCTGTAGGTATCTGTAATCCAGTCCCGCTCCAGCTGAGGGGAGAATACTTTAGGCCATGATCCGGGCAGCAGAGGAAGGCAGGAAGCAGGTCACTGGGCCAGCGGAGAGGGCTACCTGCACGGGTGGACAAAAGAGCAGTGTTCTGAACGAGCCACAGTTAATACGCCGTACATATGGTGGTGATAACTCTTAAATAGATAAAAAGAAAACCAAACATACCCTGGCATATTTGTCTTGTGGTCAGAGTTATTCACGACGTGTGTCCATGAATATGAATCTTTTACACAGAGAGGTGAGTGTGAGGGCTGGAAATAGTGAAACATAGTGTTATATTTTGGTGTACAGAAGGGAATGAGAGAGAGTGCAGTTCATAGCTGAGGAGAGGCTGTGTGCATCGTGCTGAACTCTGTGAACATGCATTTACAAAGGACCAATATTCAACGTACAGTACAGAGTGACACTACACAGTCTCAGATTAACAGGCCCCCTTGTGGAAGAAATGCACATCAACTTTGTCAGCAAAAGAGCAGCAATCCTCTAAGCTGATTAGAGTGCACCATTAAACAAAATGAATTAAACATTCTTGCCAAACAACTCAGTGGTATCTGGAATGGTGGTGCTGGCATTATCTTCTGTTTTTAATGGGCTTATTCCAGAATAATGGACTTACTCACACAAAGGGGGATTTGAGTGTTGATGGAGAGATCTGCTGCTTTTTACTTCTTTCTTTTTCCTTTGATAAACTGAGGCAGTGTTTCTGATGTACATCCCAGTGCTATAAGAGCAAGAGTAGAAGTTAATAAAACTGTGCATCATTCCTTATTATTGCACCTTAAATTTTTTTATCAACCCACCCACATCTGCTCAGCACCTTACAGTGCAGGTACAGTGTGTTTCCCAGCTCCAGCGTGGACCCCCCTCAGCGGATTGGGTCGGTAGATCAGCGTGCTTTAATCTGCGACTGGCAGAGGTCCAGTAAATAACTCCAGAAATGAGATGAATGGCTGCTCTGTTCACCTGAGGTGAGTCAGGTGGGGCCTTTTCCAGTAACTCACAAGAAAACGGGTACAAGAGATCAGAGAGAAGAGCAGCCGGTGATTAGAGGAAGAGGAGGCCGAGTTTTAGCCGAAGTTAAAAGTCTGGAAAGTTGGTATTTGACCTGTAAAAGGCAGCGAAAATGAACCACAGCAGATATGGAGCGGTCTGATTGTTGCTGTTTGACTCTGTTAGAAAAACTGTGCAGCTGTCCTGGTAACGTCTTTTAAGAGATCAACACAGGAGTCTGAATATATCTGAAAGATTTTATCACTCTAAGTGTCTACGCTCATCTCTCTGTTGAGCAGGAAAAAACTTTATTGTCATTATGAAACGGATGACTGATTGAAACACTTGGCTGATTATCTCTCAGCTTTTGGTCGACTGTTCCAGCAGCTACCAAAGTGGTGACTCAGCAGCCAGGTGTCTGGTTGAGCGGTTTACTTTTCCAGGGACTGCAGAACAAATAAGTGGTTTACCTTTTTAGCTAGCCTCCTCGCTGTGTGGCCAGATGACCACCTGATTTCAGACTAATTAAATATTCTGTCTGACTAATGAATCATGATATCTGGTGTTTACAGTGTGGTCAATTCAGATGTGATCATTTGAGCTCTCTTTCTAATAAATATGTGCGATTCTCGATCTCAGAGAGGGGCATGCCAGCGCTATTTGGTTTCATGTGGGTCATTTTCATGTGTCCTCAGAGGGAGGAGGGGGAGGAGGGGGTAAGGGGTAGGTATGTTTGACTGGAGGGATGACATACATATCCTCCCCTGTGTTTTGGTTCCAAACAGTCAGAGAAAGGAAAGGAGCTGGTGAAGTCTGTTAGGGTGCCAGTGGTGATGACTCTACCCCCCACTCTGGAAACTTTACCCAGTTGCAGGTTTATTGTGGGAGCAGAGAGTCAAAGTCCCTCTCTGGCAGCTCTGTTTTCTTTGAGCGAGCCAAGAATTTTAAAAACTCCCTGTGTTTATGATGTTTCCACAGGTAAACTCAGCTCCAGAGCACAAGTATTTTCTGACACTGCACAAACTCCGATGGCTGGGATGCCCTTGATGCTGTGTTTGCTTCTCCAAACAGATGAGTTCAGTACAGCAAATGTTTGACGAGAGCCTCACTTCCCAGCCAGGGAAATAAACCATCCTTGGCTGCAGTCATAATACTGCTTTCTCTTGCATAAATGTACGATTTTTTATGAGATACGACCCATTTATTTTACTTGACATTTGAAGTAACAGGGGGTACACTGACGGTAATGTTGTCAAAGGCCTATGGAGAAGCTGCTGAAAGTGTGAAACCAAGAATACTCCACTTACAGAAGACTCCATTCACTGTTTTCTAAATCCTTAGTCACTGCTACAACTGCTATAATAGAGGCAGATATACCACTCACATTTCCTCAGATTAGAAACATCCCTGATTTCTAGTCTGTGACTGTTGGTGTCCATGTTTGGATGGCCCTCTGTTACAGCTGGACTCTTCTTAACATTACCTTTACCTGTCCCTCATGAGAATGTACTTAGCTAATGATATGCTAAGTCTTCAAGTTAGCTGGACATGCTAATGTTTGCAGCTTCCATTAGAGATGCTAAACTCTGATTGGACAAACTCTGCTCAGGGGAGGGGTTTAAAAAAAAAGACAATTCAATTACAAATTGTCTTTACCCACTTTTTCTTTGATTCGTCCTGTAGTCTACTCTTGTCTCTGTTCCTGCTCTACTTTTCTCTCATGGACAGTCTCGGTCAAACATTTTAATTAAACGAGCAATGTGACTGCCAAACATCACGAAAATACAGCAATTAGTTCTGTGGTCTGCTCAGCATGAAAACAGCATTATTTCTCTGATTGAACCCTCAGACTGGCAGAGGGTTGTTTTACCATTTAGACACTTTGTCTGTCCTCTGTCCCACTGACCTCTTCATGTCTGAATAAGTACCGTCTGCTGTCTAGATTGTGGGGTTTCATAATGACACTTATGAAGGTCATACATAAAAGGTCTGAGAGGGTTTGTACTTAACAGGAAGCTGTGGTCACATGTCATTGTTACTGCGACGTCGCAGCTTCACATTTAAAGAACAGTCTAACTTCATACAGATTTCACAGAGAAACCCTGACTTGCGTTTTTGAATGTTAAATCTTCGTACTCAGCGTATACCCTCCCATGCCTTGGCTAAATGGGTTCAGCTTATCCAGTGTTTCATATACATCCTTCGTTATGAAAACAATTTTTCAACCTCGTTCACATTCTCCAGCCGCTCCCTACAGAGAGCCCTCTATACGTCCTGCCTGTGGTATCCTTTGGTCGTCGAGGTGGAACTATGCAGTGCCCAGGTTGGTAAAAGTCTGGATTGTGAAGTGTTCACCTCGTACAGACAGTGAAAGCTTTTCAAGCAGCAGAGAACAGGCTTGTGTCAATACTGGGCAAGACAAGGTCCTGATTTATCCAAGAGTCTGACGCACTAGAATTAGCTGAATTACCCGTTTCCAGGCCTATCTGAAATGCCTGCTTTTCCAAGAAGGACTTACAGTGAAACGTAAGAGGAGGTGCAAAAAATTCCCTAGGTGTAATGTGTGAACAGGACTGGCAGAGGAGGGAGGGTTACAGCTCAGAGCTCAGGTATAATAAATAGTAAGGGTCTATGCTTCTCACGGGGCTCCCTTTATAATAACTGCATCATTAATCAGTCCAAAGTATGTGGAGCAATGACTCTCTGTTTTTATTTTCCAGCACTGAGCTGAGTAGCTTTGAAAGGCTCCCAGAGGAAATGGGGAAGCAGAGATCTCTGCCTGTGCAGAATCCTGTAGAGAGTGACTCTTTGTGCTGTCACCACCGCACAACAATACAACATTCATCCACAAGTCCCTGAACACATTTACAGAAATGATTAAACCAGTTTACTTGTTTGATTCCAAGAACTCTTGGCTCATCAGTTTAATTATCAGCCTGCCAGAGAATAACCCCACATTGGCTGTATTTTGAAGCACAGAAAGATTTATGAAAAATTCAATTAGAAATAAGTGCCAGGAATCTCTGAGTTTGCTCCTCAAACTATTGTCTGATTGGAGGCCAGTGTTTTGTGGCCCATCTGTAGATTGTTTGAGAGTGGCATGGACACGATCAAGTTTCCTGGCAGCCAGCGAATATTCATTCCACGTGCAAACTCTCACACAGTAGCAACTGGCTCTTTTCTCCAGCAGTATACATACAGTACTGTGTAACATAATATTAACATTAAGATAAATTCAGATTATTCTCCTGCTCGTCTGTTTCAGTTTTACACCGGTCCACGTCTGAAGCTCTTCTTTTATCCCGTTCCTTTACTGTTCCTCTGTTGGTTGCAGTGGAATGACTCCCAAGACGACGATAGAGTTTGATCAAACTTGTCATAAAGTTTTGTTTGACTGTTTAAGACGAGACTAATGAAGCATCAAGGCTTTTTACTCACTTTTTTCCCTTTACTGTACATCTGATCTCTCAAAGAAAAATGAAGCGAGATGTTAAACAACACATCGGCCACTCATGCTGTCACAACAACCACAGTCTGTTAGTTTTAAAGCAACACAGTGTAACCTCTGCCGAACAACAGCGTCCTCTGCAGCTGAGAGTGGGGCTCCGAGTTGAAGCGATTCAACAGTTTTCATGTACAGAAAACAAAACCTATCAATCACTTGACCAGAGCTTTGACTGGTCGGTGTTTAATCCTCATGATCCTCAGTATCTGGAGAAGGAAGTGCTGCCGCTGTAACAAACACATCAAACTCTGTGTAGAGCTCTTGATAATTTCAAAGCTTCCTCACTGAATGTTGGAGATGAACGCTGGTTTTTAATAACTTTTTAACTGACTGACAGTTCAGCATTACTCTTGAACTTGCTGGGCCTGGTTCTGGCAGTTAAATTCGCTCACGTTTCTCGTGAGGGATCGTATCTTTGCTCACGTAGTGCAATAACAGACGTTCAGGAGGAGTGGGACTGAAAGAGGCTCCATTCTCTTTGTTACAAGTTAATACACCATTGAAAGAGTTATTTTAAGGTGAAATAGCTGCATAATGTTGCTTTAATTTGTTTAGATTTAATGTTAGCGTCACAACTTGTTGCCTCAACATTATGGAGAGAGCTCACGTGCTCGAGGAAACGTTGCTTTCATTTGTAGATCTGCACATTTGTCACCAGCTGGACTTGTTTCCTTTGAACCCTGAGAGACTGAGAAATGAGTTGTGTCTGTTTGGTTCAGTTTGTTGCTGCATAGTCTGTGATTAGAAGCATTTGTGAGGTCTTACAGTATAATATGTTTTGTTTAGGGTAAACTTTCACCCATTCCAGTTCAACACCTACAGCATCTTGGACCAATTTCCAAAAATTAATCAGGCGTCCTCAGAGAGGAATATGGACACGCTCTGAGGCAGCAGCAGAAGCTCAGACAAAACAAAACTCTTGTTTCTCTTTGGAGCAAAAATAAAAGACATGGAGCTTGAGAGAGGAAACAAATTCTCCTTTATCTGCTGCCTCTGTCGCATAAACTGAGCACGATCTCCGTGTTGATTTTGGATGAACAGCAGAAAAAGTTCTTACCCAGGAAACCAGACATTTCCCATAATTCAGAAAGAGGGGCACAGCCTACAGGGAGCAAATCTAATCATCTCTCCTACCCAGTATTACAATATCAGTCAGTCCACAGATCCCCACTTTATATTCCTTGTAATGCAAACAGCAGAATGTAGGACTCCTCTAAGTACTTTCACAGCATTGTGTTTATTTTTATTACAGTTGCCATGCTAGCAGCAGGGCTCGGCTGTCGCTCCATCACTGTGGGCCAAACTGAAATATCTCACCAGTGATTGGATGGACCGTCACAGATGTTCACACATTCATGATCCCCAGAGGATGCAACTTATTGACTTTGGTGATCCACTTTGATTACGGTTACGGTCATATTTGTGACTTCCCAAATATGTAAATTATGTTTTTAGAAAATATGATCCAGTCACAATTATATTTAAATAAACACCATTTCCCTCACAAGCATCACTTTATGCTTTTTTGGTTCGGGTTAGGATGATGATGCATGCAATGACTTGACCAGGCTGTACCTTCAAAGCATAGTTAGGTTATACAGAGATATTATTTTTAGGAGACAGGGTCAGTTTAACAGTGCTAACATCGTCATCTACAGAACATTACATTCTTACGATCCCAGTGCCATTTAAAAGCCAAGTCATCAAGCTTTTCATAGAGGCTTCAGAACTAAATGCTACACAACAGTTACTGCACTAACAAGTTCATTAATGGTGTAAAAATGTTTCTTGAAAGACTTTATCCAAAGTGAAAAGTGTAGAACAGGGTCAGAAATCAGGAGGTTTTCCTGCTTCACTTTATGGTGCATCAGCAAATCTCTTACTCTGGGAAAACTCTTGGAGCAGCTCGATAAAATCCTGAGGACTCAAAGTAAACTCGACCCAGTATAAATTTCTCTTGCCTTCTTTTGAGGGGCTTGGGAGAATAAAGCACAATAAACAGAAGCCCCCCTCTAAAGGTCCACAACAAAAGCAAATAGCCCCCGCCTGGCTATGGCTTTATTAGCGGTCAGCTGGTTCCCATTAGAGAGGCTTTGTGAATTGCTATCTCCTCTCAAGAATCCCAAACAAACTGACCCTCGGCTCTGTTTGTCTCCCTCTAACCTCGCTCCACATCCGTCGTGCTTCTCCAAGCAATATCCCCGGATACCGCTGGCCCCCCCACAAACGGGTCGCCGTTAGTGACCTCTCTGACCACTGATGTGGTTACAAAGCTGCTAAGGTGTAGATGGTGTTGAATGATTTGTTGGACTTCTGTTTTTTTTTCAGTCTTTTGGCTTGAAAGCAATGGCATCTGAGACTCTTGGACATTTTTCATACAAACAACATTTGTCCTCAAATCCACATTTTTAAAGGATAAGAACGACAATGTTCTATATTTTGTTATTGTCGATAATTCATGAAAGACCAAAAAACGCTGAGTTGATCTGTTAACCAGTGCTGCCTGATATAGCTCGTTTTCTCTCTAGGTTTCCATTGTTTCCCAAATATTAGACCCACACCGCTGCACATGTTTCTTCATTATGATTAACATGGGCTCTGTAGTTCATCCTTGATCCTGCTGGTGTAGATACCTGCTGGTGCACCAAATGTGTAGAGAATAGTGCTAAACAAAAGCACTACTGACTGCAGTTTGAGTAATGTTTAAGTACCCAGCTCTTTTAGGAAACTATTTTGCCTTTTTCATAAATAAAGCTATATATCTTAGAGCTGTTTTTAAGGATTTATCCTCACTCTGATCAAATGGTCCTTCGAGTGGGTAGGGAGTCAGATCGTACTGAGACACTAACATGTTGATTGGTGTCTTTGACATTTGTTGTTGACTGATTCCTTAAAGTAAAGGATGATTCACATTAAACCAAAAATAAACTAAATAAACTTTGGTTATGGTACGGCTCCTACTCCATTAACACACGTGTTTTCTGCTTCACTACTTAAAGGTTTTGTGATTGTGTGAGTTTCTCTTTAGGTTTAATCCCTGAAACAGTGTGACTGACAGAGAGCAGAGCTGTGTAAAGTCATGTGGGAGTTTTTTTTGTAAAGAATGTGCTGAAGTTGACATATGGAAGATGAAAACAGAGACTCTTTCCTTTTCTTCATCAAATGAAGTTGGTCAGGCCTGGAGGACTGAGCATCCTTTGTTGAGCCCCGGCTCTTGGGTCTTACTCATGCTCTCAGACGGCCCCATCTGGATCAAAGCTCCACCAGCCCTGCCCTGTACTTCTTACTTCCTGTGATCAAAAATAAAAAAGAAAAAGAAAGAAAGACGGAGATAAATGCAAATCTTTATACATTTATTAAACAGAAAGAAAGAGGAAGAAAAGATGTTTCGGGAAAGTGGTGATTGTAATGGTGGTGAGATTTGGGGGCATGCAGTGGTGGTGGTCATGGGGGGACTCAAAGACCAAAATCAACATGAAGACCAACCAACAAAGCTACCATTCATGTTCCTTTCCCAGTAATCGAAAACGTTTCCCCTCTGACGCTGAAAACAGAGCAGGGGGCAAATCTGCAAAGACAACAGACAGAGGGAGGATCTGCTCGCAGTGAGCCACATCCACAGAGGAACCAGGACTCTGCACCACACAGTCCAGAACCAGGACGAAATGAAAAACCCCATCTGAGTCCTCAGTGGGCAGGGGGGATCATATGGCCTTGGAGGCCAGGAGGACCTGTTATGAATCCTGGACCGGTCAGACTGCTCCTCACAATGCTGTTGGACATAATCCTTTATTTGAGGCAACCCCCACAATGAGATGTGTTATATTTCTCTAATGTTGTCAAAGCACGAACCCTCTTTGTTTTATGAGTGAGTTTTCAGAGTGTGTTGAACTTGGAACCAGCTTTGCTTCTGAAAAGATATGAAGCCGTAGATGAAGGGACGATCAAAAGGGTGAAGCAGCTTTAGGTGGCCCCCGAGCTTCCGATTGCCCCATATTGTGTTTTGGAAAAAAAACCTTATTTTGTTTGGGGGTCTGAGTCTTCTGAGGGCACTAGCCTGAGTCGGGACATCCTGTTTCCTGAGGGGAAGATGTTTCTCTCTCTCTCTGTCCTGGGGCGCTGGAGAAACTTGAAGGCCACAACTGTTGATGTTTTTATTAAAAAGTGTGTGTGTTATAATTGGATGTGGGATCAAAGTACCCGACACAGAGGAACTAATTAGGTTAATATATCTCCGAGTTGCTGTCAGCGTGTTAAATCCTGGGCTTATAAAGACGATAAGTCATTTAAACTGTTTTTCCTTCATATGATGCTGTAGATGTAAACAGTAAAGAGAAATCCTTCTAAAAGTAATTGACCTGAAAATATTATTTCAATACAGATTATCACTTTAATTATTTTTTTTTAACTGCAAAGAATCACTTCAGTTAAAGGATAATTCAGCTTTTCTACTACTTTGTCTCCATTACAAAGTTTTGATCACAGTTTCTGGTTCAGAGGTTTAAATAACGTGGTCAGATCCGGTCAGCTTGTCTACATCCTGTTTGATTATCACACAGTTTTCTCAGATCCAGCAGTGAGCCAGCAAAGTGTTATTACTGCTCCTGAAATGCATCATCGCAGAGGAAAGATGTTTCTCTCCCCGCTGCACCCACTCATCTTCATTTTCTCCTCCCAGAAATTATTGGCAAACCTGGAAGTTTGTTAAAATCTTTTACAATCTTCTCTTGCTTCTCCTGTTTTTTAGTAAAGTCACAGCATTGCACGATCTCACCAGTGAACTTAGTCAATATAACAGTACTATTACTGATAGAAATAGCAACCAGAGCTACACATAGAGGAGCTGTAACAAGACTCTGCCAGACTGTGTTATCTTTACAGAAAGGATGATAAAGTACGGCAGTTACAACCCAGACTCACAAACAATTGTTCTGCTGCAAAGATGTGACTCTCTGAACCAATTTAGCCTCAGTGATATAAAGTCTATTTCAGCTTCTCCAAACAGTGACTGCTGTGTCTTTCTCCTCTGAACAGGTAGTTTCAGTGCAGAGTATGGAGACATGTCTCCTCGGGCATCCTTTCCCTTCACTTTTGGACTCTAAAGAGCAGGTTAGGGGGAAAGGAATGTGGTAATTTGAGTTAATGGAGGTGGGGAGAGCTGCTGGGTTGGGTCCCAGGAATTACCTGAGGAATGACAGAACATAGTTGTACGCTGCTTCACTGAGAGAGGTTATTGTGGAGATCCTCACAGCGGATAAGAGCAAGAGTCCAGCTTTTATTGTTTGCTCTCTGCATGTCTGTAATATTCTGTATCAAAGAATGACATAAGCATCTCTCCTGCTGATGGCTCATATTATTTAATGAAGAATGTTTAATTTCATGGCCTGGCACTGCTCATTTAGATGACTGTCTGCTTGATGTGTTTCAGTGTGTGTGTGTGTGTGTGTGTGTGTGTGTGTGTGTTACCAAAGAGAGCTGAAGATCTCTCTGTGACAGACGTGATTACCTTGTCAGTCGTCACCTCCCTCCTGCAGCAGCCTCATCAGCCCCTGTCCTCGCGTGCCGACACCTGGCATGACCCTCGGCTCGCTCGCTGCCCCGCCCAATGTCTGGGGAATTATGGGTTGCCATGGAAACAGATGGGTACCTGTGTCAGCTGCTCATGACACACTGGGTGAAGAACAGGAGGTATTTTCACCTGGATGTACAGTGAAAAAGCAGCTACTCATCAGTGAGATCATTACTTTTATTTAAGGATACTCACTGATAAGACCTCTTTCATTATTTGTCTGTAGCTGTAGGCGAGTTTGATGATGACTCTGTAAACGTGTTGAGGTCGGTGGTTTGGTGAAGTCAGGGCAGTCGCAGTAAAACAGAGAGAGATGGTTGGATATGAAAAACCAGAAATAGAAGAGAGAGACTCGTCAGGGGGAGCGGAGCCCTGATCTCTCATTCATGGGCAGTTGGACGTGAACACTGGGCACTCTGTGTCTGTGGAGGTGATGTCTACTGAGAGATGCTATCTTTACCTCGTTGATACAATGGCCTCATAGACACCAGACAGTGAGCCAAAGCCACAGATCTCCATCCTCTGCTCTAACTACTGCCAGGAAGAGTGCGCCACCTACAGGTGATGACAGAGAGTGAGAATGCGCTTCTCAACCTGGGGATCGGGGGTTAAAAAGGGGTCCCACAAAGACATTTTTGTTTTAAAGGATAATGTTGTCATATATTTTGTTACTGTCTAAGAAGCCAATAATAAGACGAAAATCACAGATGTGTCTAAATGTTTATTTTTAGATACTTTCCAAGCCACAAATATGTGCTTTCATTTTTGAATAGACTCAGTACTTTCCAGAAAAAAAACACCTTTAGCAAATGTTGCTCTATCAGGAGTAAATGCATTTATCTGGAACTATTTTAGCTGCGTATTAATACGTGAGTGGTGCTCTGGTCTTTACAGTAGCTGGAAGTAAGACTGTAAAACAGAGAGGAAAAAAACATCATTGATAATTCTGTTATTCTTATAAAAATGAAAACACACGAGTGAAGAAGGACACAGAGACACACTGTCATCCTTTTGTAGTTTTATGGACCGTTTTAGTGCCATTTAGCGTAACACCATCTCTTTTTTGGAAAGAAAAGAGCGTCACTGTGGCAGCTCTTAGTAGGTTTGAATGCAGGGCTGCTAGAGCTATTTCCTTTCTGGCATCGCTTAGCTTCTCGTCTCTCTCTCTTCTCATGACGAGACGTTCTGGCAGGCAGCAGGGAAGATGAGAAGAGAGACGGGAGCAGAGTGGAACATTTTGCTTTTTGCTAAATGAACAGATGCCAGGTGTCACAAAAGATATAAGAAGGCAAACACATCCACAATACATTGTAAGTAACTCCCTCAGTCACTCGCCAAATTCCATGTTTTGAGCAGTTTGTCAGGAGGAAGGAAACCCCATCAGTGAAGGAATTTCTTGCCCACTCTCTTCACCTCCTCTTTTCCACTTGTGCCTCCTCCCTCTCACCTAGATTTTTTTTCTCTCACTCTTTACATTCCACTCTTCTCTTCTCTATCCCTCCTCTGGACCAATCCTTTCTCATCGACCTATCAACTCCTCCCACCACGACCGTCGTCTTTCAGGGCAGACGTCAGGTTTCAGCTGATGCTGAGTGAGTCCATAATCATTTTAAAGAAGTGTAGAGTGTGTGTTTCAGGAAGAAAAGATTTTGTAAAACTGTGCAGACATTGGCTTCTGTAGTTTTTATTGATTGATATAAAGCAAAAGCCTACATATAAGGCTCTTTATAGCAAAAAAAAAGTTTTATGACATCCTCATACTCTTCTCAGGGTTGAGTTTGTGGTCAGTTGAGTCACTGTAGATGATAATATTTTACTGATAATTACAGTCCTGTAAAGACTTTGCTAGAGAAACCACAACCCACAAACACTATGCAACTCTGTTATCCCTTTTTTACACTTCCACAAATCATAAGTTCTGCTCCAAGTATCAAAGTATCTGCCTCAAAGCATCCCTGAGTCAGAGCAGTGGTCACTGCAGCAGTGAAAGTAAAAAGGAAAATGAAACCACCTGTTATTTAATCTGCGCTGCCAGCTGAGCGGCTGGCAGACAGCTGACCTGCTTCCGACGCTGGGCCAGACGTCTGTGAGCAATTTGCATTCTTTTCACTGAGTGTTTGACAAATTTCAGCCACCTTGTTAATATCATAAATGAAAATACATTAGCCTCAAGAACTGTTGACCAGTAAGAGTGAGGCTAGAGAGGCTCTGCACTTTGACTAGAAGTTACAAAAGAGAACTCTGTTTACTGTTAATGAAATATTTGAGTCTTTTTCAGGCATGGGACTGTTGTTGTTTCCTCTGAATTTGAGTTGGCGTTACTGTATACTTTTGTGTTTGCGTACAGTCAAAAGATAATCTTGGTTTCTGGAAAATAAAAAGAGGTGGGAATTGTCCTGAGTGGGAGAAACTGGGCCACTAATATAGCTCCAATTTGTCTTTGAAAAGTGCAATGTGCAGTGAAGGGACACACCCCGACTAAATGAGCCCTGACAGGCTCTCAGAGACGCCAGAGCCAAAGCAGGGTACGGGGAGGAAGAAAAAAAGTCAGGAGGGGAAATGGAAAACAAACCCTGAGAAAAGATTTCACCCAGAGCAGAGCAGAGCATTCTGCACATCGAGTGTGCTGTCTTTGATTTTCAAAGTCAGGTGTTAATGTGAGTTTACTTTGGAAGTAGTTTGGGTCTAATAGGTGGAAGTGTTTTTTCTGTTTTATCGAGGAAAATGCAGAAAATGTGGCCTACTTAGTTGCTCCTGATCATGCGTGTTTTGAATACCTCATCATACAGGAGGCTCACATGATCAGCAGATGTAGCTATCAGATGACGGTTGTGCTGTATTTTGGAAAATCTCACTAAGAGTTGATAGCTTCACCATCTGCAGCAGCAGCCATTAGGCAACGCCACACATTTCACCGCTTCTGCTATAAATATGCTCCAACTATCGGTTTTATTATTTATTTCAAGCCCTGATTTATCAGCCTTTTGCTGTATAAATGAACATCTTTGAACCACCAGCATCTTTAATAACTTTCTGTCTTCTCTGGGTTCGGACCAGACTTTACAGGTCACTTTCCCAGACACAAACAGTTGGTAGCTGAACCCGCGGCCAGGTTAGGGGATTACTGTCTAACTCCATCCTTCAAAAGGCACCTCTCCTCCTCCTCCTCCCCTCCTCCTCAATCCCCTGACCTGCATTTCCATCTCTGTGTCTGGTGTCTCTCTGTCCCCGAGCCTGGTTCTGTCTGTCTGTCTGTCTGTCTCTCAGCTGTGTGTGAAGTTTTGCCAGGTTATTGGATTTACAAGTCTGTGAATGTCACTCTGCCATGCGTTTACTGCAGCTGCCCACTGGCACACCCTGTAGTGTCCGCTGTGTGAGTGCCACGTTTCTCAGCCGTTTCTTATTGAGTGCCCCCACGCTTTCTCAGCTCCCTGTGTAATTATCAGACAAAGTAGGAGGGCGGTTCTGGCGTCCTGCAGCCACACACCCCTTAAATCTGAGAAAACTGGCCTCAGGTCACTCAGGTCATTTGGTCACTCTCCCTTTCTTTTTGCCTCTCTCTCTCTTCCAGCTGTGGAGATTTTATTTTCACTCCTCCCCACCTTATCTCCCTCATACATGTTCCTCAGTTTGAATCTGTCTCACCTCGCCGTCACCCACCGTCTTCAGCGTTTGTAAGCTGCTGCATTCCTCTGTCAGTTTGACATGAAAACCTGAGGGGAGAAAAATACTGACTCAACTTGGAAATGATGGACAGTGACAACACACAGGAAGCCAGAGAAGAATTTAAATCCTGTGCAGATTATAAATCAGGCAACACTGATACCGGATTACACCACTGGCCAGTCTTTGATTCTGCAGACATAAATATCTTTCTAGCTCTTTGATAAATGGCTTGAATTACAAAGTAAATTTGTAGTAGAATTCATTATCCCTGGATGATTTTAAATGTGTTATAATCACTGATATTTGGTCTGGTATGTAAGGTTAAGGCTGACATTATTCTATATATATCCTCTATATATTATGCTTTTGTTCTTCCATGAAAAGACCAAACACAACAATGTGCTGCTCTGTCTCTCAGTGCGCTGCTGCTCTGTCTACTGCACTCGACACAAATCTTTAGAAAACACAACACAAAAATGTAGTTCAACTTTTTTTTAACATACTAAGTAAAACAGCAGGACATTGTAGTTTTTAGCTAATGTCGCCTAAACAAGAGTGAGGGAACTATTTTCACAGATGAATACAAATCCACTAATATTTATGTATTTATATTATTTACACTGGATTGACTGAAAATAAACTACAGTTCTTGAGTATTTTATGGTACTGGTATCACATTTCTGTTTGTGACCTGAAAAACTTTTGGCTTAACGTCAATAACTCATTCTAAGATCACCTTTAATTACTGTCATCAAAACACATCACTGCCAAGAGGACTGGTGGTCTGTGCCAGCATCGACGCTGCTTTTCACTGTGTTTGCCACAGGGTTGGTTATTTCAGGAAACCTGGCCACTTCATGGTGCAAATCAATTAGAGCTGTTTTTTACAGCGTAAATGGGGTGAAAACTTCTTTTGCCAGTCACTTGCTGTTTCTTTGTGCTATGGATATACTCTGTAAGGTGAATGTGCTGTAGTAGGTATTGTAGGAGTCTCTTTTTGTCCTCAGTACTACAGACACTGATTTCTTCGATATTACACAGTAGAATCAAATTAGCACACTAATAAAGAACACTGCTGTGTTTCAACAGAGTGGGTAGTAGACTAAACCATTTAACTTCTACCAGCTGAAAAAAGCACAGACTGCTGTCCTCCTGGGGATGGAGCAGAACTGCAGCCAGCCTGCAGGAAAAAGCCTGTTTCCCTGTAATAAGTGAATCTGATTTTGAAGAGAAAATCATCAGTCATATTTATTTGAACTTGCATGCATGTATCCTCACTCATCACATACATTCCACGCTGCCTTTTAGCAGTAAAAGTGTTAAGATTAATGTTTCTGCCTGTCTCTTTTCATCAGAGCTGTATATTAAGCTCAGTACCTTGTTTTGCTTTCTGTCTCTACCGTGCCCCAACGTGCCAAGGAAGAATGCTGTCTCTTTTAACTCCTCAGTGTGTTTAACCATTTAGATGTGTAATTACACTCCTCCTGTGCAGGATGTCGTAGCTGGGGGCCAAATTTACCACAATTTTCTTGAAAGAGAAATGCCACATCCTTTGATATGTTAAGAGGCTGAGAAAGTCAGAGATAGTTGCAGAAAGTTACGGCCAAGTACACTGTCATGTACTGTATGGTATACTGTAGATTTGATATAACAGTCATGACAGCAGCTTTTGTTTTGGTGTCAGCTGATCATTCTGTTACTATAGCAACCACTACTGGCACAGTTCCATGGCAGTTAGAGCTTAACTGACATTGTTACATCCGCCATTTTGTCCGATCTGTACCAAGGAAATAATGACAGATAATGAATAACAGTATATGTACTCTCATAGTTACAGAATGAACTTATTCTGAGTCCAGTTTACTGCTAACCAAGCAAACTATTAGCTCTGCGCTGCACCAGCGAGGCTAATGCTACATTGCCTTAAACTGAAATTACAAGCAGCCAGGTGGGAAACATTGTTCACCTGGAGGCAGTGGAAACAAACAGTGAACACAATAATGACATATTATCGCCTTTTAAGTTCATGTAGTGAAATTTGTTAGCAAACAGCTTCTTATTAGCACTTTAAACATATGGAGCAGCTGTCATGATCGTCCCCTGTGAGACTCTTATTTCCTGTTTTATCTTGAAATCACTTTCCTTGTGTGTCTCTTGTGGTTTTGCTTCCTGTGTTTGTGTTTTTCCCGCCTGTTTTCTGTATCACCTGTGTCTCATTAGTTAATCATCCCTTCTGTGTATATAGCATTGCACCACTATCAGTTATGTTTACATCACTGATTACTACATTTCCAGTTTCCTTTTCTTACCTTACCTTCCCTGTGTTGTGGACTTTTTTTATTTGTATGTTTGTGTGGTTTTGGACTTCTGCCTGTTCCCAGAGGATCTGTTGACCAGTCCACCATTGCCTTCCTCACCAGCCAGTAAGCCATGAGTACTTCTATTACATCTACATTTGGGATCTGTGTCTCACCCATTACGGCAACTTTACCATTTCATAGCTCTGTTTTGGTCTGTCTAGTAATCTATCTATCTGTCATAGTCTGTTGTTTGGTGTCTGGTGTACAGTTGATCTTTATGCCTTTCCTCTGAAAACAACTGTCCAAGAGTATCACTGGTGAGAGGGAACTGAGCTGCTAGATGCTAAAACACTCTGTAAAGAAAAGAGAAACAGCAGAGAGAAACTGTTAAAATGCTGACTGTAGCTGTATTTGAAAATGCATTCAAGCAGATTTGAGATAGATGCTCATACCACAGCAGCCTCCATTGTACTTGCCTATATTGTATTTATTAGACAAGCCCATGTGTTTTGTCGTCTCTCCTCTGACATCTGGGCTGCAGCCGGAGCTGGGAGCACTTCCTCAAACCCTTCCACTATCATTACCTCCTCCTGCAGCCCTGTGCACAGACTGCAGGGAAGTCTGAAGTGTCCCAATAATAGTCTCTATTTACCCAGTTTCACTTCTTTAAACTGAACACAAACAAAATCCAGACAACTGGGTGTAAACACGGTTCCTATCAGCCTCACTCAGCCTTTTTTCCTGAAAACAGAGGAATAAAAAGTGGAGAAAAAACATGCAAACCTGTTTCACCTCTCTCTTTCATAATAAGCCAGGTAAGACTCTGGATTTTTTACATGGTTCACAGAGTGTAAGAGGCGTATAACTTTGTACCCCCACTGTCCACCCCACCTCACCCCACCTCCTGCTCCTCCTCCTCCTCCCACACCCACCTCCTCCTGTCTCCTTTCCCAGACAGCCTTGTTAACATGTCTGCTGCTCTCTGAGCTTCTGCCAGTTGGGAAATAATAAACAGATTATTTCTTCGAGTCCACTTAAGATCAATCATCGCTTTGCTTCACGCTGCACTTGCTGCGGTTGACTTTAGTGACTCTCATTAAGAAAATTACTCTCTCTGAGCTCCACTGTACTCCACTCTGCACTCTTCAGTTTACACTTTACTGAACCTGTTGCAGAATTCCAGGAGGAGTTATTGGGGGTCTCGCGGGAAAAACAGAAAACGACACTTAGCTGCTGAATAACTGAGGACCTTTCTAGTTTACATGACAAAGTCTTTAGTCTCAGTAATTATACTGAACCTGAGGATAGTTTGATGTGGAAGTAATGAGTCTTTCCATTGTTACTTTCCAGCTAGAAGAGGCTTCAATAACCATTAACACACAACAATGTAGAGACTGTTTTCAGTCATGTTTTTTCTTCTGAGCAATTCAGAGACAAGTCACACTCTCCAAAGATTGCACTCCTTTAAACACAGATATTTGCACAGGAAGCCAAAGTAAAGACTAGATATTGAAAAACAAAACAACATGCAGTCCTGTGCAAACAACAAAGGACTGTCAGATCTTTTGAGAGCATCTTAAGAAGGCAGGTGTAGCTCTCAGTTTAAAGCGACGCTAAATTAATCTCGACAGAGGAAACATCACAATCCTCCTCTTACAGATGAAAAGTTTAATTCATGAGCAGTCAAGCACACCCTTCCTAACTTCAGCAGATAAACCCTTACTTTGTCTGGTATGACCTGTCGCTCCTGATGGTTAATTAGCTGGATATGACTTGTTTTTGTCGTTTTATGCTACATTTCATGTCGTGTATAATGAAACTAAAACAAGAAGTAAACAATAAGTAAATTCAGTGTGCAGGTTTCCTGTGATTACTGCTTGTTGCTGCAGTGAATTCTGTTCAGCTGAAGTTTCACAATGTAAAGTAAATGTAAAGCTAAATGTGCTAACGAGTTCTTTTTTAATGATCCAAACTGCTCTGAGGATGGATACAGATGGTTGGTGTCGCTTCATGATATTTTTCTTGTTCTGTGATTGTTGAAACTGGAGGAAAACCAAGCTGCCAGGAAGTGTCCAAGAACAATCTGCAATGAGCCACAAAAAGCTGCAAAAAGGTTTCACATAACTGTCCCGTCCCATGTTGTGTTTGTTGTTGTGTTGTGTAATTACTGTGTTTGTTACCAGTCTGTCAAATCATTGTGTGACATAGTTAATTCCTGAGGATTTAAATGTGTCACACTCTGTTGTATAATTGAGCCTCCATTCATTCACAAAGCCTCAGTGGGTAAATGATGCCATCTTGTGGTAGAAGAATGAACAACCTTTTCCTGTCTGCAAATTAACAGTATTCATGTTCAAAGCACTCATTTAAAAAAGTCTAAATGGATTGTGACTTTCTGCCTTCCTTGTTGAGAGGAGTCTTTTTACAGATCAAGAGGAAGTGGGTGACTCTGCAGACAACAAGGGAGGCGCTTTAACAAAGAGGAAACATGACTTTTCCCTTCATTTACATGACAGTTTATTGGAAACTTACTAAAAAGGTACAGACCTCTAAAATGTCTTCTGTCAACCTTTTGGGCATTTTTTGAAATTTTGACTGAGAATCTTATTTTCTAATTATTTATACCTACTTCCACCTCTGCCATACAGTCTCTGAATGTGTGTGACTTTTGCCTCTCAGCTCCACTCATGGCTCCGCCTCCACCCATCAGCCCCATGTGACCTGGTGACAGGGTGAGGCTCTGGGTGCACTTGTTTCCAGGGGTTCAATCGCTACATAGGACCAGGAGGCCAAGGCTCAAACGGAGGGAGAGGTGCAGCGCGTCCGGAGCCATGGACTACCAACAGAAACTGGCCGAAAAGCTCACCATCCTCAATGAGAGAGGGAGTGGGGTCCTGATACGCATGAACCACATTAAGAAGGTGAGGGAGAAGTGGTGCTGGTGAGAAATAAGGAACTTAACTTTTGTCTTGTTTGCGTTGCCTCAAAATTTTCCTCAAACTTTATTTCTGCATAAAGTTATCGCACAAAACAAATATATTTCAGAGTAAACATATTCGTACTTTGTTACTGAGTGCTTAGAAATAAACTAAAATTGAACAATTGTATGAAACCAAACACAGAGTCCTATGGGGATGGAGACAAAAATAAAAGTAATGTAACTGTTTCCCAAAGGCAAGAAACTCTTCAGGAAGTGTAACTCAACCTGCAGTAATGAGATGATGTGAGATAAATGTAACAGCTGTGAAATTGTTTATAAAAGTCCTTTGTGTGTGCGCCGGCTCAGCAGAGTCCTCCAACTGCATCTGAGCTCTTTTCTCCAAAGAGGAAGTGCAAACAGGAAGTCATTCTGAGCCGCCAGTCACCTCAAATTACAGTTATTCTGAACTGAAAGCGGTGACACTCGTACACGAGAGGAATACGATGAGGGAATCAGACGGTGTAATGACTGAACATTTCTATCTGCTAACAGCTCCACAGTGCTGGGACTGCTGCGGAGCGGCTGCAGATACAGAGTGATTGGTTTACTTTGACATGACAGACATGTCTCAGTGTGACAAACAGGAAGTGACACCCTCCCCTGTGAGAAAACTGAATATGCTGTATCGGCTGTGCACATGCACATGCACATGCACCCACAAACATCCCTCTTTCTGTAACCATATATTAGCATGTGTGCACATTCACTGTACATTTGCATTCATCTGGACAAGAAATGCAGAAGCAGTCTTATTTTGAGCCATGTTAAAACCTTTTTCTTTAATTATTTTTGCTGTTGACTCTTGGGAGCTGCTGCTGTCAGCCTCTAAACAGCCCCACAGGAGCAGTGTTGTGTTAACTGCCCTGCTCAAGGTCACCTTGATGGTGGTTGTTGAGGGAGGTGGGGAGAACATTATTACTCACGTTCACAGCCAGTCTGAGGGTTCTTGCCTTTGTTAATCGCCGGCTCGATGCCGCTGAGGATGTAAAAAATTACAATCAAATCTTGGTGAGGAGTTCCCACATACGATCTCTGCAGGGCATGAAAATAAGTCCGGAATGAATCATTGTTTTACCTCTGTCACAGACCTGTGCAGACCCTAAGCAGCGGCCGTCCATCCTCACAGATAAAGGCATGGAGTCCGCCGTCAAGTACATCAACAAGAAATTCCCCAACATCGACTTCAGAGGGAACATTGTAAGAGAGGAGCCTTTTTTTCCTTCTCACCTTTTCTTGTGATAATAAATATGACCACATTATAATGTATTGTTATTCAGTGTTCACAAGGAGCATGTTTGGAAAGTTTTGCCAAAAAACAGTTCAGTTCTAACAAAGTGATTATCTTCACATCTACTGACACAAGAGAAATATTCCTGAGAATCCACTCACCCACAGGATTTGACCAGTGATCAAATGTTTTCATGTTTATTGCAGCAAAATCTGACGGGCATCCAGCGACAGAAATCTGAAGTGCTGTCAGCCACATCGAGCTACTACGACTCTTTCCTGGATGTCATAGAGTTCAGGGTGATTGTCTCTCTCTCTTATTCTTTCTTTCTTCCTCTCACGTTTTATATCTCAGACCTTATTTTTTGACCTGATCCAAACAGCTCCTGCAGTATGCTGCTAAAGCCGAACGCAGCAACTGTCTACATTAACACTACAGTGAAAAACAATCCAAATAAAACAGTGAAAACCAGCGATACATCATTCTGTGACACAAACCTGAAAACAGAGGACAATGGTGGTGGTTGCAGTAAACACAGAGCTCTCTCTTTCCCTGTTTCCCTCTGCACATCCATTATTTTAGACATTTTGGTTTCCAGAATACATTTACATATAGAGTGGTTTATTCTGATATAGGAAAATAATTGGTTTCATTCCAAATATCAGTTTGTCACACCTCCCTGAGCATTTGCATATTTCTGTGATGGAGGTCGTATCCAGGCCGAGGCATCATCGGTGTTTGTAGGACAGGGAGTAATTTAATCATGATGTTACAGGAATATGTAAATGTGGAGTGATTATTCGGCCAGAGGAATCTGATGATTATGTGATTAGGAAATCGTAGATGAGGCTTGACAAGATTGAAACGTTGCTTTGCTGTTGTGCATGTGTTCACTGATCCAGTCCTCTGTTCTTCATTCAGGACCATGTGTATGAGTTGCTGAACACTATAGACGCCTGTCAGTGCTTCTTTGATATTGTAAGTATTTACTGTGTGGCTCCCACACGACATCTGCTGATAGTTTCTATCCTGTGGCTGCTACTCCGGTGTTTACTCCTACAGTACATGCTACATACTGCAGGTTGTTTTGCTTTCTCCTCGCTGCTTCAGCCTCCTTCTGTTCAGTTTGTCAGGTTTTTTTATTATCATAATTAAAGTGGCACCTCTCGCCTTGTGCATTATGTATATCCCACTGTTTATTTCAGTGATCTGTCTCCTGCGATCTGATTTTAAAGGGGGCGTTTTAAGCATCTCACGTTTTTGGATTTATGAAGGGAGCATCTCTCTAGTGCAAGACCTTTCACCACAAATACATTTTATGCAGATCTGTTTCTCACTCTCTCAGATCACGTTTCTCACTCTACAGAGTGTTTATTATTTCAGTCCTTCATTCCATTTCAAGCTGATAAATAAGTCCAAACCTATCTGTTTTTCTTGGCCTGAAATTGACCAGAGAGAGCACATAGTTTCCTCCCAGTCAGTGTGATTAATTCAGTTACAGTGGATTCAAATGGAAACAGGTTTTTAATGGATATATGCTTCTGTAATTTACTGTATATCTGTAGTTTTAAGGAGCTACTAATTTCAGATGCACTGACTAAACTGGAAACATTTTCAGGCCATCAACTTTGACTTCACCAAGAACTACTTGGATCTGATCATCACCTACACCTCTGTTATCATAACGCTCTCTCGCATCGATGACAAGAAGGCTCTGGTGGGCATGTTCAACTGTGCTCATGAAATGACCAACGGGTGCAGGTGAGAAAACCTGAAACAGCTCAATGAATTCAGGAAAAAAAAGTACTTTATGGATGGATGTGTTTTCCATCTACTCACCCGTATCACTAAAGAAGCGTTCAGTCAACAAAGGGACTGCATTTACTAAGTGCTCTCTAGCTATGACACACTTCATCCAAGAGCTTTAATTAATGCAATTACAAGTTTCCACATCCATCAATGTGAATATTCTACTGATCCTCATAATTAATTAGAATTTTAATTGGCACAGCCATCAGCAGCCCACCACTTACCCTCTCTGAGTTATGTTCTGACACTGCCCATTTCCCACAGGATTTATTTCTAAACTTTCTAAAAATGCAGGATGCTTATCTTAGTTTGAGACGTGAGCAGGAGACACAAACATGCATTTTAATGTCACGCTGGACTTCACACACAGTTAGCCTCTGGAGAAGGAGCAGCCTCAGCTCAGACTCAAACACAAAGCTGTATAAACTACTTATATCAGTAGGTAGGTAGTGATAGACTGACACAGGTTTGTCACTGCTGTATCATTATAATGTCCTACTTCTTTTCCTTGTCTCTGCATTGATTAATTACATGCTGCAATGAATCCTGCAGCGACTCCTCCTACCCGCGGCTCGGCCAGATGTTTGTGGAGTACGAGCATCCGTGGAAGAAGCTCACGGAGGAGTTTGGCCCTCACACACGGGTAAGTTCTCTGTGTGTATCCAAATGTTAATGCAGCTTTTTATTTATCTCTTTACAGTAACTTAAATACTAAATGATACGCACTTCTGTTTTGTCTTGTCTGTGGGGATTTGCTACCATTCAGCTGTAGTGAGACTGGGTGGTGATGCTGGCTGATGAGTCCTGGCTCACAGTCGATGTTCCAGTTCAACCCCGTGGGGTTGTGTGGGGTTGAGGGCTGTGCAGGCGACTCATGTCATTTATTAATGGATGTGGCTTTGTGCACGGGGTGTTTGTCATCTCTAAACTGTTGCCACAAAGATAGAAGCACAGTACTTTCTAAAATATTATGATGAACCAACAGCCCCAGAATAAAAGTACACAACTGCCAGAAACTACAGCTGCACCTTCCTTTACACACAATATTAATACAAATGATTTATCATTCTGTTTTCTTCTTTAGCACTAGCGTCTGCATCGGTCTGTGTGGTGGATCGTAAAATATGCCTGTGTATAAACAATGAAACCACAGCTTTTGAGCCTCCAGCTTGTTTTGCTAAAACTTTTCCAGGTTTGAACTGTTGCCATCTCTCTACGTCTCTTCCTGTCTCCAGCTTCCACGCTCACTGTTTTCCTGTCTTGCCTTTAGTCTGTGACATCAGCATTGCTGTCTCTGAAGATGGTCTACCCACGCAGGAACCTGCCAGCCGAGCAGTGGCGGGGCGCCCAGCTCCTCAGTCTGCTCAGTGCTCCAGCTGCCATGCTGGACCCGGCCTGCTGCGACACCGTGAGTCCTCCCTCCTGTCACCTCGTGTTCTGTACTCATCTCTGGCAGAGGGAGAAAGAAAGAGGAGGAGAGTCGTGTCTGAAATATGGTTTTTCCAGTGATGTCAGGTGCAGGAATGAGAGAAGATGCAGTAACTGTATATGTATTGTCTTTAAGGTCAGGTGCAGTCCGCTCGACGTTAACTCTTTGTCCCATTTTCCCTCTCGTCCCATTACAGAGCTTTCATTTAGAAAATGATTTGTTTTATTGTCTCTTAACCTCTCTCGCTCTTCTCTGGACTTATATTTCCACCCATCCCCCTTTTCTGCACCGTCCCGTTCTCCGTCATCCACTCTGCTTTCCTCAGACGTCGCCATTATGGCCCCTGTGATGTATTCTTATGATCCATGTTGCCTGTGGCTTCCTCATAAGAGCCACTGACCAGGAAACTGACCTCCAGGCAAACATTTTTCTTATGGGAAGATGCATATTTGAAAGCAAAAAACACCTGCTCATTTAAAGTCCATAGAGGATATTGATAGGTTTTAATATTTCCTACGTGGTAAAAATACTAAGTGCATCACATGTGATTGTCTTTTGAAGGTGGAACAAGAGTAGAGTGGCCATGCAGAGAGTTGTGATGACCACTGTTCACGTGTAGTTAAATGTTAGTACAGGTAAGGCTGTTGTAAATGTGTTAATAAGCTTGCTGTCCTCTACAGATGTCATGCGAATACTTGTCTATGGAGGTAATGGAGCGATGGATCATTAGTAAGTATTACTCTTCCTGAAAGGATAATAACAGACTGCAATGTTATTTAAATGTTGTCCTCACTTCAAGCTTAATGCCTCCTCCTTCTAGTCGGCTTCATGTTGTGCCACAGCAGCCTGAATTCCAACCAGGCCTCTCTGGAGCTGTGGAAGATGGCTCTGCGGAGCAGCCTCTACCTCACCCTCACCAGAGACGAAATGCTCAACATACACAAAGTCACAGAGGACCTCTTCGACGGCTTCAAAGGGTATGGAAGCTGCGCTGCTGCAGCGTTTTCTCCCTTCACTGTGCGCTGTGAAAAATAGTCCCAGGCGATTAATTGAATTTTAAAGAGAGAGATAATAGGCGAGTCTTTTTTTCACTCCATATTTCAGACACTTAACGAAGGAGAATGGATTTTAAAAAGTGCCCTTTAAGTGCCATATAACTGCACTTGATTAAAGAGTCTGAACTGCTGAGGGTCTCTGCTCTGGTCTCTTTGATTGCTCATGAAGTATCTAAGTAAAGTGTATTTTTTAAGGAGTCTTTCTCTGAAATGGCTAAATATTCAGCTGAAGCTAGACCAACTTAAAATGAGCAATAAACAGAAAACAAAGAACAAACACAGTAATAACAGGAGCGAGGTTTGAGAGCTGAGTGTCTTCAAATATGGAGAGGGAGAGTGGGTTACAGAATAAACATGAGGGAGAAAAAATGATGAAGATGATATGATGTTCAGTATAAATCAGTGATTAAAGTCCAGCACTTAGTGATCAGAGTGTAGGACTTCATGTTCCTCATAAGAGTTTCAAAAGATAAAGATTCTTCTTTTCTTTCTTTTTTTCAGATACAGCAAGCGAGTCGCAGACATCAAAGAGTGCCGTGAGCACGTCATAGTCAACTGGTGAGCCTGGTCCATGTTTTTACCACTTCTGTGTCATAAATATTCAGTAATGTGTATTTACTTTGAAATGAGCCGTGAGAACTAAGTGTCCATGTGCATTTCCTGTGTTATGAACAGCGGAGCGATGCACAGAGAGAGGAGGCAGTTCCTGAGAGGAGCACTGAAGGAATTATTCAATGTCCTGGAGGATGAACCTGGACTCCTGGGACCAAAGGTAAAAGTACAGTAATGAGCGGAACAGTGGCACTTGAGGAATTTAAATCATTTCATTACTGCAAGTTATAACTCCAAAATGAAATTCTGGCCATGCACTCATGAAAAACGGTGTCTTTGATCCAGCTTCCAACCCACACACGTCTTGGATTCTAGGGAATATTTGGATAGGAGGGGGTGGGGGGTTCCCCTGAATGACCCTGCATTTCACAGTAATCATGATTTTTACCCGTCTTAGCTGATACTCTTCTAACGTTTATTCTCTGCTCCGTGTTCCCATCAAATCCCCAAGGCCCTGTTTGTCATCATGGCTCTGTCGTTTTCCCGTGACGAGGTCCTGTGGCTCGTCAGACACTCTGAGAATATGCCAAAGATAAAGACGCCCGAGGACTACGTTGACAAGTAGGTCATAGGTACAGAGGAAGTCCGCCATGGACCGCTGCAGCTGGAAGACAAACTGTGTCATGTTAGTGCACAAAAATCTGGCACCCAGTCACACAGAGGCCATCGAGAGTGGAGAGAGTGACACATAATCTTAAAATCAGTTGTATTTATTTGGTAATCATTCATGCATTCTCAGTCCTAATCCAAAAAAAAGGTAACAGCAGCAGCAGTGGTGTCACTCTAGAAAGGAAGAACAACAGTGCAGCAGCTGTGTACATTAGAGCTGAGAAGAGATTTTACTACTCGTACAAATATTTGGTGTTATTTTGTTTTCTGTTATTTCCAGTCAGATGGCAGAGTTGCTCTTCTACATGCAGAAGCTGAGAGGCCTCATGAGAAAATACAACCATGTGCTACAGCGCTACCATGTCCAGTACTTGGCACAGTTTGATGCCTTGGTTCTCAATGACACCATACAGGTACAGGCAGATAGTGTATGTGTTTAAGAGGAGTTCACTTCTGAACTTTATAAACTATCAAACCTTCTCCTCGACAGAACATGTACGTGTGTCCAGAGGAGGAGTCGGTCCTGATGAGTTCATTCGTCTCAACCCTGTCTGGTCTCTCAATCAAACAAGGTGATCACAACAAAATGCTGAGCATTACCTACGCTGAACAAAATACAGAATACATTTCTAATAACACTGCATGACACTTTGCTCTGCAGTGGAAAACAAAGAGGAGTTTGATTTCCGAGCGCTCAGACTGGACTGGCTGAGATTACAGGTCTGCAGCTTTATTGTAAATGTTGAGTTTAAAATGTTTTGTTTGACCAGTGAAGAGTGAGGAGGATAACGTTTTCTTCATCCTTGTTGTAGGCCTACACAAGTGTGAACAAGGCTCCTCTTCCGCTAAAGGATTACCCCGACTTAGCAAAGGTGATGAACTTGATCCAGTTTCACACCAGGATGGTGGACAGTGTGGAGGAGGTGCTGCAGGAGACATCTGACACTGTCCATATTCTGGTCAGTCTCTTCTCTTCTCGTCTCTTGTCTCTTCTCTTCTCTGTCCTGATTTAACCATTTATTTCGGTTTGTTTCCCAGCTTCTACCCGCGTGTCTTTGAGAAGATGTTTAACCAGAGTCAGGATGAAATGACCATGAAGCGTTACCTCATGTCCTTCCCGTCCGTCTGTTCCCACTTCAGTCAGTGTGGTCACCCTCTCTGCCCAGAAGAGGTCAGTGTTCAGTCATCTGCCGACGAACCTATTAATCATCATCAGCTGAGCAGAAAGAAAGACACTGTTTGATTTCTAACACTTTGACATCAATCGTAGCTGCACTTTGGATTCCTCGGTTAAACTGTTTGCTAAGTACGCATGCATTCACACACACTGCTATTTGTTTGTGTGTCTAGATAGAAGTAATGGAGAAGAGGAGTCTGCGCCTGTGTGTGACCTTCCTGGAGCAGATAGCCAAACAGACCAGTAACATTGTGTTAGAGATATGTGCTGAGCAGTGTAACCTCAATGAACAGGTGAGTCTTTCCCAGGTTTAAAAAAAAACAAAAACTAATTGTCTAGCTGAGATTGATTCTGCCAAACTCCATATCCAAATATAATCACTGGATTTAGAGGCAGTGGACGGAGTTTTAATAAAACAATGAGACAGTTCTGAAACTCTGGAGCTGATTAATGTGGTGTTGTTTCTCTAATCCCTTGAGGAAAATATGACAAACGTGTTTACGTTCTGGCTGAGATCTTCTGAGATCTCTGAGCACAAAACTCCCATGTTTGTCTTTGAGCATGTTACCCAATATTTGCTTAGCTGAATTCTCTCTCTCTCTTTTTCTTTCCCTCATCCATCTCTTCTCACTTGATAACCCCTCAGCTGCTGCCCAAACACTGTGCCGAGAACATCAGCGCCGCTCGCCACAGAAAGCAAAAAAAGCCGGTGCCAAAGAAAGGAGAGGTCCAGAAAGAGAAACCAGGCGCCGAAAGCCTGAGGAAAGACCGGACCGTCGCCACCAAGTCAGTCTTTCTTTGTTCCCCTGTTTATCTCCATCTCCTCCTCTTCTTATCCCACTCTGCCTCATCCCTCAATAATTCTCCCAAACTGGCAGAGGAAGCTGTAACGTTAATACAGGCCTGATTTCTGGAAACATGCAGGATTATCGACACTTCACAGAGCTGGGTTCTGGTTCTGTAAAAGTTAGCGTCAGGTTAATGCAGTTCAAATCATTTCCTTCACCCCATGACACATTTCTTACACTAAATCATCAGGAGGAAAATGCTTCGCCTACAGGGCATAATTGCATTTGAACTTTACTGCCCTTTAAGTTGAATCAGTCGTGTTCGACAGGTACTGAATCAAGCTGTTAAAGACCTGAAACAAAACTCTTCAGCCTATCAGAGAAACACTTTTACTGGCAGCATATTTTATGTTGGACTGTTCATTGCTTTGGTAATATTCTGTATTTAGCTACAGTTAGAAAAGCTCCTTAATTAAATCTGAGCAGTTGTAATTCTGTCTCCCTCCCTCCTCTCAGTTTTCCTCCCTCTTGCCTCAGCTTAGAGGTTTACAATTTCCTAACATGTTTATTACCTTGTTTGTCTGAGAGAAGAACATCCACACCAAAGTCATTGTCAAAATATTTGTCCTAAAGATTTTCCTCCTCTCCCTCCTCTCTCTGTCCACTAGTGTTGACAAGATGCATCTGACGCTGACGGAGCTCTGCTCCTCCTACAGTCTCTGCAACGACCTCATCGTCTTCGACCACATCGTCGTCCCTACAGAGTTCCTCCTTTCTCACCTGGAGACACGCCTCTCTGAGTACGCTGAGTGGGCATGAGGGAGTTTATTATATTTATCTATTTAAATGTTGAAGGTTTCTGTGCTCACTAAAAACTATCTGCACTAGAAGCTTTTTTTTTTTTTTCAGCATCTCCATAAACAATTACTGTCCAAATTACATCCTGTCCATCCTGAACCTCCACACTGAACAGAGGCTGCAGCAAAACCTCAGATCACTGTGGACAGGATGTCACAGAGCGCAGGGGAAACTCAAAAACATCACTTGATGCTTCGTCTTCAAATTGTCACTCTTTTTCTTTTCTTGTCCTCCCCAACAATCAGGGAATAATTTGGAGCTCTTCTCTCCTGAAGTGTCTCGTCCATCACTATAATGAACCCTGCTTTACTATCTGATTCCTTTGTGTCAGGCAGTGTATCGCCCACTTAAAACCTGAGAAGGGATCCATCATGTCAGTCCCTTGCTCTGTGTCATTTCAGTGCTAACTGTTATTTAGATTAGAGCTTGGTACCAGGGCAACCTAATGTTTCTGTGTATAAGCTCTGCTTAGTCTCCCTGTCTTAGCTGATGATTATCTCCCCTGTCACCCTAAAATTAGCGCCCTTGAGTAGCAGCATGCTCGCAGTGATTGGCCCCTTCATAGCCAAAATCGTAAATACAGTCTGGTCAGGGAGCGAAGGACCCTGACAAAAAACAAATAAAGTAGCAGAGAGGCCCCGGGGCAGTGAACGTGCCATGTCACCACGGCTCGTTTAACCCGTTTCAAGGTCCCATCTGTACAACTGCAGTCTGCTCTGTCCCGGTGATAAGTGACGTTGGTTAACCGTGTTTCTCCAGGATCATCGTGAGAATGGCCAATTACAACCAGACCACCCAGGAGATAGCCCGTCCCTCGGACCTCCTGGCAGGGATAAGAGTCTATACAGCCACTCTGCACAGCCTCTCCAGCTACATCAACGTGGACGTCACCCGGCTGGTGAAGAACGTCCTGCTGCAGCAGACACAGCCGCTGGACTCACGTGGGGGGGCGACCATTACGAACATCTACACAAACTGGTGTGTGATGTATCTGCTGCGTGCTGCACGCAAATGTCCGATTAAAACACATGTATCCACAATATATATTAACTCACTGACACCTACAGCGTAGCCATCATACACAGGAAGCATTATAACGCAGGTGGTGCAGAGACATCCTGTGGGTTTCTCTCTCTCTGCTGCTCACTCTAATTCAAACAGCTGCTGTATAAAGGATTTTTTGGTTTGTTTTTTCTGCATGTCAGGTTCCTCGAGTGTCTCCTGCGTCAGGCCAGCAACTCCCTCATCGTCCACTGTCCGACCATGCACTGCTTCATCAACCAGACCATTGACAGTGAGCCAAGTTTCAGAGCTGAGGAGTTCTCAGACATATCAGGTCAGCCCCAGGTTTTTATTACAGTAATTTAATCTTAATATCAAAGTTTACATCAAAGAAATGAGACAGATAATACAAAGCAGTGCACATTCAGAGTTGTGTTTTTCAGTCATGAGTGACATGCAACAGTTGGTATCATAGCAACAACTCAGAACAAGGTTTTGCAATGAATGTGTCCGATAAGATCATGTATTTAAGCAACTGTTGTTACTGCACATGATGAGGACTTTTACTCATGAGGGAGGAATCTGAGAACAGTTCGCCTTGTTATAATTTTTAACATATTTTTTCCACGAGAATGCTGCGTGACAAGTGTAAAAAGGCATCAACGGAGAATTTTATCCCTCATTTTTGCCTCCATCAGACACATGTTTTCACACTTGCCAGGCTCAAACCTTCCCCCTGTGCTCTGAGGTTTAATGATCAGGGGCTCCACACAACCAAGACCTGACTCACTCTTTTCAAAAGGAGATCTCGCAGATCTCCTTCACTCCTGTGACACCACATGCAAGGGGAGCGTTATTGCTCAAGAGGATGTGGAGCTTGTTATTGTGGTGGTGTGCGGTGTTTTCTTTCACGCTGCCTGTCATGCAGTTTATTCTGACACTGCCTGGCTAATGTAAACTTTGCTATTGCTTATCATCTCCCCCGCTCTTCCGTCCCTGCCTCGTAACTATTCCAGCATCACTTGTCTCTCCTCCGCACAGCCTCCCGTTCCCGCCTCCGCCCTGCCTAGTAGAAGCAGTGGGCCTCCTTATAGCTGCGTTAAGGCTGTTTTCACTCATGCACGCACACAAAGCACACATGGACATTATACACACCCACGCTCGGAGATGCATTCACATGGTACCTTGGAGACCACTGCGCTTCAATAGACGCCCCCTCGCCGTGTCATCATCGTTGTCTATATTTACTCCTCAGTGAGGTATCTGCCCGCTGCACAGTGACTCACTCGGCCCTCCATTAACCACCTCCAATTTTAACCACACACGTCCTTATCCATCCATATTCAGGCGGAGATGTCACGCTGAGTGAAAGGTCTAATAGCTGCAGTTGTCTCTCTCTCATTGATTCAGCTGCACTCACAAATCAAATTTAATCTGTGTCCTTTCTTATTTCAGTCACTGGTGGAGATTCAGGCTTTGTATTAGATTCCTGTAACTGTGTCAGGTAGAGAGGCACAATACGTCTGCCTCGTCCTGTTTGGGTTATGTTTGGCTGCGTGACATCAACATCAATTTAAGCCTCTGTTGATTCCTCATCTCCCTCCAATCATAATCCTTAAATTATTCATATAACCCTCTGGACAGAGCTGCGGGCCCTGGCGGAGCTGATTGGTCCATATGGCCTGAAGTTTCTGAGTGAGAACCTGATGTGGCACATCACCTCTCAAGTCAGTGAGCTGAAGGTACAGTATGATGCAATGCACTCATTTCAGGAATGTAGATCTTTGGCCTGAATTATGTTCGGTAAAAGTAGGAACCTCCCTAAATCTGGAACATGGGCAGACATATAAATACCTGGATTAAAAAAAGACCTCTGTGTTTTAGTCAGCAGTTTCCAGTTATCTCAGTTAGCCTGCCTCGGGTTGTGAAATGTCTTGTTTAGGCTCCCACTCGATAATATTTAGACAACAGAGATGAAAACTAACTATTGCTCATCTGTGGTGGGAAGAGTGCACTGCTTGACAAAGGCGAAACACAACACATTTAGAGGTTCAGAGAAACGGCTGGCAAACTGCTAGAAAGAGAAATCTTTTAACACCTTCATTTTGTGCTTTTTTTTAAACACTGATTTTATTTCACCAAGAAAATCACTGCTATGCAACCTATAATATCTAAAAATTGCAGGGCTACAGTGCAGTGGGTTACAGCACTCTGCCTTTAGATAACCTTCGCAGAACGTGAGGGGAAAATTAATAAAAAAAACCCATCCTTTTCCAGCTAAATATGTCTGTTTTCACTGGTGTGTTTTAAGAAAATCAACTTTATTTTGATTAGAGTCAGAGGGATTGAATCAGTCTGTTTCTGTCTGTCCATCTGCTATCAACTCTTACTCTGTAACAAACATAATTAACAATTTAACACATTTAAAAATATGATTTAAAGCACATTTACACACTGCTCTGAATCCACTGCATGAAAATGTAGCTGCTCCATTTATTCATGTGGAATAACAAACTGAATTATAGATACATCAAATCATCCAAATGGATATTTTTCATTTGCAGATAACCGTAAGAGAAAAGTCTTGTTTTAGAGTAGAGTGCATTAAGTGTGACAGTGATTTCTGAAGTCCACAAATTACCAGCCAGAGTTCAGTTACTGTGGTTTGTCTCGGTTTCTAGCTCTGTTTTGTAGCAAATGCAAACTTAGAAATCTATTTTGCATTCCTTTATACATTATACAGCCCCATGGAATAATAGTTTTTATAAAGTAAAGCAGTCTCTGTGAAAAAAAACAGATTCAGGTCTGAACTCAATTTTGATCAAACGTATAATTACAGAGGAACAGTCAAACCTCTGAGCACAGAGCTAACGCATATTATAATGAACGTACACTGTGTCTCATTTTGTGGGGAAATGTGTTCGCCTACAGTTTTGTTTTAAAGCTGCCTTTTCTCTCGTCTCTCGTACAACAAATCACTGAGTACAGCTGTAACCCGTCAGGCTCCCCACCTCGACACCTATGATTGAAGTGAGGAGTTTGCCGCTGCAGCTCTGAACTGCCTGACACATCTGTCACAGCTATGACCTCTCTTCATTATAACTCCCACCTGAAGGTGATTTTATCACTTATCTCATTTCTTTTTCTCCTGTCAGAAACTGGTGATTGAGAACATGGACATCCTGGTACAGATGAGGAGCCACTTTGATAAACCGGAGGAAATGGCCAATCTTAAAAAGAGGCTGACAGGTGAGAAGAAGAGAGAGGAGCGTGGGGGCAGATAAAGAGGAGATGTGAAGGAAGAGGCAGGGGGGATGAAAGGAAAGGAATGGATAAAAAAAGTGTAGGCAGACCGGAGGAGAGCAGTGTAAAAAGTACAAAGTGGAGGAAAAGGAACATGATGGCAGAGAGACAAGGAACAAAAACAGGAGGCAAAGGACGAGCACTACAGATGAATCACTCCAAGCAGAAGAGATTATCATTTCTATACTGACTGACATTCACAGACAAATCCTCGGCTCACAGGCAGACCAGCCCTGTTCTTTATACAGCATTTATTTAACTGAGGCTAACACGATATTAGTCGACTAAAACGATATTGAAACGCAAATGAGGATTAATTTGTTAATCTTAGAAGTTATTCTCCATATTCTCTAAGCATTAAGAACTGGAGTAACAGTTCTGTCAGGTTTTCAGTGTAGAGACAGGCATGACATCACATCAAGATGTTCATTTTAAGATGCTGTCAAAACAATCTGATGCAGAGCAGGGCGGCAACATCACTCGCAAACAGCATGGAATCACCAGGCTGTACTACAATTCATCTCTACAAATGCTACCAGCTATGAAGTGAACTGAATATATATGAAGGGAGGGCTCTCACTATTTTTCTTCTTGTATTTTTCTTGGAAACATCTGAAGTGAACTGTTGCTAATCATTTAAAGCAACAGTATGTAACTTTTGATGAACAACAGCGGCCTCTGTGGCCATAGGTGGTAACTGCAGGACGCTGGTGCATTAAATTCTGTTGGGCTCAGAGTAAGAGCAGTAACAGGTAGTGGAAGCAGATTAGCCTCCAGGATACTTTTTCATAGACTCAGTGATTACACATTCATATTTGTAACCACAGCAGGGCGCCCTGTGTCGTGCTTAAGTGTACATAATAAACCCGTTGATGATACAGCTGCGAGCCCTGATGTGTTTCATCTGCACTTGTAGGTGGAGAGAACGTGCTGAAGAGGATGACCATCATCGGAGTGATCCTGTCCTTCAAATCCATGGCACAGGACTGTCTGAAAGACGTAACGCACAACTATATTTTATTATAATGTAAAACTCTTGGCTGATGTGCTGATGAAACTGTAACCCAGTGTGATATTCACAGATGGCAGTTCAACTTAGGTCCCTTTAGATCTTAGAGATAGTGGTTTGCTAATGCTAATACTGTATATTTAGCTAGTTTTAGCAAGTATCAGAGTCATTGCAGTGGGACCAGAGATATCATCTTTTTTGCTCCACACATTTTTCTTCCTTGTCACGACCTGATGCTGATATTACTCACAGTGCAACTCATTCAAACAGCCCCACCTGACGCTGACTCAAACAACATCAGTTTATCAGATTTCACACAGCTTTTTTTCCACAGATGCATTAGCACTCACCAAACCTGTAACAACAAATATAAGCCCCCCCCATAAAAACATAACTGTTGTAGTATTATACAAAGATGAAGAACTGTCCTTGACTGCTTTACACATGAAGGTCTGTTTCTCATAATCCTGTAATGTAGATCCTGCAGAAGCATTGTCCGTACCTGATGGGGCCCATCAAGTGCCTGAGAGATTTCATCTCCCCTGAAGCTGACATCAAGGTAAAACACAGCTTTTATTCCACTTCAGCAGAGCTACTGTGTTAAAATAGGCATCCATATGTTGAGCTCCCACAGAGGAATCAAGTGCAATAATCAGGTTTCTCTGTGCATGAATCACCCCATCACAGTTTATCATCAGTACATTAACAGTTTATTTTCACTGGGTCAATTTATTGTGGGAGAATTTAGGTTTGAGGCATATTATTGTACGACATTTATCCAAATGTATATTTACATGTGAGACTTTGGGGAGTTGATTGGCATCAGAGGTTAAGAATGCAGAATATTCTGCAGCACAAAGAGAGGGTGAATAGAATTTATTGAAATAAAAGACAGTGAGTAACAGTAGATCTGAGTTAGGGAGTTACAGAGAACTGGGTTTTTTTTGTATTCTTCAGTACCAACCAAATTAAATTCCTTATTTCCCTCCGGAGCAATCTGTGTGACCGTGGCTCATGAACTCCCGCTCTCCTTACTTACGTCTGGCCTCTGAGCGAGGCATGACAGCCGTGCCACAGCCCGGGCCAGGATAACCCCAAAGACGTCAGCAGCCCCCTCATGCCTCCGTGAGAGAGACTGATCGCTGCTGCAGCTCTGCACTCTAAAACCACATCAGTGGAAACATTTTGCCCAGACAGGCCAAACATGCATGTACCCAGAAATAAGGCAAGATCAAAACCTGTGTGTCAAGACAAAGACACCCACTGCTGATTTAGTATCGCTCCTCAGAGAATAGAGTACTGTATGTCACTTTTGTGGCTGCTGTGTGAAATGCAGAGCAGAGATTAGCATCTCGTTGGCTGTGTCTTTGTGGTGCGGCAATTGGGCAGTAAAATGCAACAAAATGATTAACATTTAAATGGTGCATTAAATTCAATCCCTTAAACCTCAGTGAGTGAGTCACTGCAAACTCAGGTTGTGCAACTAAACATGGTTCAAAACCACACAACCTTATTTTAAAGTGATGGTGTGTGACTGAGTAGATTTACTCTGACAGTGTGCTTACTGTGACTACACATTTGACTGGTACTTTACCTGAATATTTTGATTTCATGCTACTTTACTGTGTACTTAACTACATCACAGAGGGAAATATTGTACAGTTTACTCCATTACATTTAATTTAAAATCTTTAAAAATGACTATTTTACAAAATATAAGCTGATATAATACTAGGAGCTGTTTGTCTGTACTGAGTATCAGTGGTGAAGTAACTGATTGACTGAATATTTCACCGTCTAAACCTCATAGAGCTTCAGTGAAGACACACAACAAACTCATACAGAGTATAAATATATGAAACTGTGTAAAACAAGGTACATTTTTACGACCTTTAAGCCACTTAAGAGAAAACTGCACATGAAGGATTATTTTTGCACGTTATATCAACATAGTGCAGCTCTTTACTGCAGAAGCTTTAACGTCTGTTTTGGCTGCACTTCTTTTAAAGCTTTATGACCTTACAGGTGACTCTGAGTGTTTTTGAGTTGGCGTCTGCTGCAGGCCTGACATGTGATATCGATCCTGCCCTGGTCACAGCGATCCGCAGCATGCAGACAGGTAAAACTATTAGTGCTGTTTCCGTACACAGCATTAGGGGCTATAATAGCTTAGTCATCAGGAGCAGAGAGTGGTCTTTCATCTTTTAATGCCCTCTGCAGATAACATATCCGTTGACGAAGAGTACAAGCTGACCTGTTTGCTGCTCGTCTACATCGCCGTGTCCCTGCCTGCCTTGGCCCTGGACAACAACTCGTCCTACAGCCGAGAGCATGGAGGTGAATATTCATCCATTCGTTCTCATCTGCTACAAACATGCTTGACAGTAATTAGTCTCCAGACAGCACTCAGCCAACTACTAATCACTACTTCTTCCAGCCATTACCTACCAGCTGCTGATAGTGGATAAAAAGGTACTCCACCCTGAACACTGAGCCTATTAGCATCTCTGTGTATCATACTTTCCAGTCGGACTGACGTGGTCCGAGGCAAAGTATGTTGGTTAATGAGAAACACGTTTCTGTTGAGAGACTTTTGTTTACAGATAACTTTGGCTGACGTGCATCGATACAGTTACTCTTGGCATGTGGCCCTGCTGACCCTAACTGCTTGGCTCCGAGCCTGGACTGCAACATTAAGAGCAGCAAATAACCCAGATTTCTATCAACACACAGGGTGGCGTTTGTCTCTGATTATTTTCTTTGTCCCTATTTTCCATTGGCATGTTTGAAATAAATTTACCCTGAGGGCCTGAGGAAGTATGCTCAGCATTCTTCCTCTTAAGTGTTACGCATCATTAAGTAAAAATCTCTAATCGTCGGGCCACAAAAACATCCTCTGTGTGGCTACAGGACATGCTATTCTCCCTGTTTCTCAGCAATTAATTTAGTATTTTCTTCATTTCCTCAGGCCACAACAACAACATCCACTGTTTAGCTAAAGCTATCAACCAGCTGGCTGCTGCCATGTTCACTGTTCAGAACAAGAACATAGAGCAACACCTCAAAGATTTTCTCCTGGTGAGTGGCAAACATTTTAATAAGTTTTTTTTTCATCACTTTAAGTAAAACATGAATACATAAATAAAAGATCTTGCTTTACAAATCAGTAAATGAACACAGCAAAAGGTCACAAGATGAACTTGATGATTATGGAAATAAGACAAACTCAAATCTGCCAAACAAAACTGTGTTTTCATACTTACTTATTATCACTTTGTTTGTGTGAAATACTGGAGTTTTAACTCTTCAGCTCTCAGGAGGACGACACTCTATCAGTTGAACGCGAAAGTATTTTGGAGCTTTGAATTAATATTTCACAAGTGATTTTCTTGATCTTGGCAAAAAAAATCATTAAAAATAAAAGACGAGGGATGAATGGTTTCTGGGTCACATTACTTTCTCAAGACGCTGCCAGTCCTTTGTCCCCGGCTCAGGTCGAGTCCAGCAGCGTTAAAACGTTCCAGTTGTTTGATCTGCCGTCTTCATTCACTTTGTGTCGTTCCACAGACGGCCTCCTCCACTCTGCTGCAGCTGGGACAAAATGTAGAGAGAGTGGAGGTCAAAAACCGAGAGTCCATCTACCTGCTCCTGCACATGGTAGGCCTCCCACTGCAATACTAATCATGTATTTAAATTTACAATAAAGGCATAAGTGGGTTTATAATTTGGCTAATGGGAAAATCTATGAGTCATTAACTGAGGTTTTCTCTTTACAATAAGCCATCAGGCTCACAGTGTCTTCTATAATGGCTTATTGCTTATCTCTAAAGCACTAATAAATGAATGATTAACTATAAAGTCATTAATGAAAACTTCTAAACCCTCTATAGTAAGTATGCATATTTAAAGTTGTAGTGATGGACAGGGTTTTTTTAATAATAAAACACAGATGAGAAAGTGAATTTTTGTTGCTCTCAGTCACTAATCTAAACTAAAGTGCAGTAAGTAATGTTCTGTCATTACAGTGAATACAAACTGCACTAAATGTGTATTAATTCACTTCTGAAAATAGTCCCCAGTGAATGCATTAACTCCCTCTTCAATGGGAGCAAATGGGCTCGGGGCAGACGAGCATTCATCTTCTTTTTATGGGATAGTGATGGACAAAAAGAAAAACATTAAATAACTCAGTTTGTGACATTTTAAATGCTGATTCATTCAGATTGTGGAGGAGTCTCCGTTCTTGAGCCAGGACATGCTGGAGAGCTGCTTCCCGTACGTTCTGCTCCGAAACGCCTACAGAGAGGTGTACAGGTCTTTCATCGTCACTTTGGGCTGAACACTTTGATAAATACTTTTAATTTAACCTTTATTTATCCACAAGAGTATTTTAATGTGTGTGTTTTGTTGTCATCAGCGTTCGGCCTCTGATTCATTCTGTACATTCTCATCAGGTTAACCGCTGGCTTGGATATTTTGATCACAGTTAGTTCTGATGATGTTTCCTGTGAGTCAGAACACTCGATGTACCCACATTAAAAAGATACTTCCTCTTTTTTACAAACTCTAGACTTGCTTATATGGCACTTATCCACCAGTATTATAGTGTAGATTTACGACTGCTGTAGTATTACTAATACCGGCTTGAATCGTGAAAATGTAAATCAGGTATATTCTTTAACATCCCTTTTATATTTTTACCCATCAGCGTCAGACACAGTGAGTGCCATGACTTAAAGGAAACATATAAATATTTTTGGATTGAAACCACATTTATTCTGTGTTTTTTAGAGATTATTATGTGTTTCACATTATTTCTTACAAATTTCCACGAATAAAGATGATAATTATTTTCTCTTCAACATGTGTTCCTCGTCTATTTCCAGTCTGTGCTCCACCCTTGCTGCCCTCCCATCCTTCCTCCCTGTATGAGAGTCTTGTCTTCTTCATATTTCATGTGCAACTTAAATGATGCACTCCAGTTTTACTGAATCAAAAATGCTTGTTGCTAATTTTAGATTGCCCTTGAGTGACTTTTATTTTGCAACCAGCGCTGTTCTTCCTTTTCCCCCTCTCTTCTGTCCCCTCCTCATTTTGCAGCTATATCTGTATGGTTGCCACTGGAGATATGAATGCTCACATCCGTTTGTGTACTGTGTGTGTGTGTGTGTGTGTGTGTGTGTGTGTGTGTGTGTGTGTGTGTGAGAGTTGTATTTGGGTTTCAGCAGCCAAGGCTGAGGGACCGAGCTTCTCACAACAGCACAAGAGGTTTAATTCCCACTACAGGCAACACTTACGTGAATGCTCAGCTGAACATTCATGAATAAACAAATGACAGATCCTAAGAGCAGCACATTACACACACACACACACACACAGAGAGAGAGAAATAAATATGATGAATGAATGTGTTGATATGTTGTGTGTATGTATAAAGGACATGATATATTAAAGTTATATGATGTTGCATCTAGGACAAATATGAGTAGGATTACAGTTAAAAACTACAAAAATAAGATTCAGTTTCTATAAAAACTTGTCATTTATACTCTGTAATGTGCTGAGGGAGCAGCCAGATATTGTATCTGTGGGGAGGTTGCTCATCTTTATTTTAACATGCTCTTCATTAGGCACCTTCCAGTCTTGTGAGATCCTTAATGCTTCTTTCATTTCTTGTTTTGTTAAAAATTTAATGGGAACTTTTCCTCTCCTGCTTCAGAGGACATCTGTGTCCTCACCACAGGGGTTTGATATTTAGCCTTTGTTAGCAGTGTTTAAACATCTGATTCATGGTTTAGAATAAACTGGAGTGCAGTGGTAAGCAGATAAAAGTGTTTATTAATATGGGGTCAGGCCCCTCTGAAAGATCCCTGAGATAAATCTGTGGAGTTTTACTGAAGGAGAAACAAAGCTCTGCTACACAGATGTCTATAACACTTTTCTCTAACTCTGCTTTTTGAAATGTCAGGTAATAACTGCATATTGTTACTGGTACTGATATTTGAATTAATAATAAGTAATAACTCTGTGATCATGTGTGTCTTCTCTGCAAGGCTTTGCATGTAAACGAGCTATTCCCCTGCAGCTCTACAGCAGATCCTGTCCCGAGACCCTGAGGACAGTTAATGGTGGAAACTCTGGTCCTGATATAAAGACTCTCTGCTGATTGTGTTGGTGACGCAGAGCCTCTCCTGCTGACTTGTGGAACACTGAAGATTAAACACACACACAAATAGTCACACACTGCAATACAGTATACACACACACACAGGAAAGGACTGGATGTATCTGTGAGTGTAAGCAGAGCAGTGTAGATTAACATAAACTACAGCAGCTATATACACACATTCAAACAGAAGACAATCACACATGCTGGATTTAGAGCAACACACAGGCACAGGCTCATTCACACACATGGTCTGCGGCAGCGTTCAGAGCCAGAGGTCCATGACACCGACGCACAGATCAGCCGATAGACATCTCAGCTTTGAGACATGGAGGACCACACTGGAACGGTAAGATACTCCTCTAACTCTTCTTCAGATTATGCAGTGAATGGTTTGTTGTGCAGTGAGGTGTCACTTCTACCTTGTATGTTTCTCATCAGTTATATAACCACTGATAAACAGTGAGTATGTTTGTTTTTCTCACCCCACCTCCCCTGATCTCACCGGTACTAGTTTTAAATACTTCATATACCACGTAGGTAATCTGATATATGCTTGAATGTTAACAGGAACAACGTTTCACATAATCAATGTCTTCATTTAGCATATTAACATTTGCTAATTAGCACTAAACACAAGGTACGGCTGAGGCAGACAGAAGAGTCATGAGTTTTACATAAACGAAAGAATTGAGCAAATCAAAATGTTGACCTGTTGGTGGCGCTAGATGAAAAGTCAAGGGATCACCGAACTGATTCTGATTCATCCTCTGGGCACCATGAACGTCTGTACAGCAGCTCATGGTAATCCATCCAGTAGAGGTCGAGATATTTGCGTTTGTAGCCACACAGCTGTTTCTACTGTGAATGTTTTTGTATTTTTGTAGGATTTAGAATAATCAGCTCACGCTCAGGTCTGTGGATTATTGCTGCCCACAGAAAACCACCCAACACAATCTGTGTGCCTTCATACCACAGCTAAGTGAGAAAACATGATTTGGATTCGCCAACCTTTAATCAAACCCAGACAGTTGATTGGGTGCGAGGTTCCTCCCAGAGAACAGAGATGTTAAACCTCTGACCGCTGTGCTTTGATTTGGGTGAAATATACCTGATTCCACTGTTGTAAAAGCCAAAATGAAAACTCTGTGTGCCCCTCAGCCTCTCGAACATCTCGTTCCCATGCAAGAACACGTAACATTTCCTTGTGATTTATGGTGCCACAAAGTCAGATTTCTCTCTCTGAAGTGTAGACTCTGTGAGTAATAATTGGCTCAGGTCACTCAGTGGACAGGGAGAGATCAGAGGCTGCACGTTCGTCATCGTCAGAGGGAGACTGAGAGGATGACGGACGAATGGAGGGAAAAAAAAATAAAGCACGAGTCTAGGGTGTAAAGAGAGGCTGGCAAGCGCACAAAGGGAAATGAGTTTAGAGTTTCTGACTGTAAGTGACACTGGATGAATAACTCTGCTGTAGTAGCTGATTAGCATTTTTAATCTGCAGAACAAATATACATCTGTGATTCTCAGTCTTTACCATGTCAAACACTGCTTCTGGTGGGAGAAAGGCAACCTAACGAATCATATGTCGTAATGTTACTTCTCTTCATTTTTGCAATATGTCGCGCCATGTCAAAGAGCATGGGAGCATGAGAGTCAGTCTGACCCAGCAGCCAAAGCAGGACAAGTGAGGAGGGAGACCGACAGCAGGCAGGGGGCTTTCCCAAGCCATGCTGAAGCACCGCTCTCACAATGCTCTATAAATAAAGACTGGTAATGGATTTAGGACCTGTGAATGTAAAAGTGTTCAGGGATGACTTTCATTGTCTTGTCTCTTCCTGTAGGTTTGTGTGCTCTCCTTTTATGGTGCCTCAATGGACAGAAACCTGCCTTTTTTTGGTCAGACATATTCTCTTTACTGCTCTTAAAACAATCCACTGACAGTTATGGATGAGGCATGTCAGTAAAAATATTTTTGGCTCTGCTGCCGTTAATATAAATGACTGATCTTAATTATGATCTGAGCGTCTGTGCTGTTGATTGAAGCTGCCATGATGTTCAGTTATTTTCTTCTTGCGCTGTGACTTTTAGAGGAAATCATCTAGGTGACATACATGCCAGAGTACCTCTGTGCACAGCAGCACCAAGAACAGCCGTTAACCCCCCTGTTGTGGGTGGCTTTCGAGGACGAGCTCTGTTTATGTATTTTGGTTTGGGTGACTCTGGTGGGTTTCTGTGAAAGACTCTCTCTGTGCGTCCCCCACACCCTCCTCCGATTTGTGGCTGCGGTGGAAAATTCTCATTTGGGATTTGAGTACACACGGCTTGAAAGCCTCGCAGTCAACACTTCATCAGTGAGCCAGGTCAACTAGCTCACTTCACACAACGGGTGTACACATATACACAAACACTCACTCACTGACAAAGACACTCAGACCAGGCGCTCTCTCTTTCACACACACACACACACACACTGACACAGTTTGGGCTTGCCTAACCAATCAGAGAGAAGTGGAGTAGGTCCCCCAGAAGTGGGTGGGAGAGCTGATGAAACAGAAGTCTGTCTCAGGACACACAAAGTTTGCGTTGGTGGTTTGGAGAACTTTTCTGCTCACTACTACTCTGCAATAATTTTCCTTTTTTTCAACCTCTCTTTTTTTTTATTGAACTCTGGGGTCCATTAGGGCACAGCTTGAGTGTGGAATGGCTGAACTGGTGCGAATTCGTAAGAAACGGCTGCAGATTCCCATCTCTAGGTAAGACAGGGGGTTAACATTAGTCCAGATTATATCTACATGTTCAGCCTGTCTTTACCCAACATGCTTTCTCTGTTTGCTGCAGTCAGATTGTCTGGATCATGCTCTGATGTAGGAGTGCTGCTCTTGTTTTTGCAGCAATGGAAATGTTTGACTCAAAAATACACCCTGTGGTGAACGGTGATGAGTGATAATGCATCAGACCTTTGTGGATTTTTAATTTTTTTTTGACACATTTTATATCTGCACACCCTCAGGTGCTGCAGAGCAAGAGATGAGAAGTTTATTCTTACCTTAAAAAGTTTCCTTTTACAAAGATTCTTTTCAAACTTTTCGTGCGTTCATTTCAGCAGCCTGTGAGGAAACACTTGTTGCTCAGAGCGGCTGTGCGAACACTCATCTTACTCATGCTTTTTGCTGTGGGAGGGAAATGTGCTGCAGAGGTGATGGGTCATGTGGTTTTGTTTTGGTTAACACACAGATGTTTTAGTGTCACAGCTCTAAACCTGTTTGGGTGTTTTTGGATTATTTTTTGACAGAAATTCACACCTTTCTTCCAACACATTGGTCGGCATTAACAAGTGACTCTTCACAGCGCTTTGACTAATTGGAATATAATCTTTTTTCGCAGTCGAAGTTTTTGTGAAACTTTTGGAAAGACTTGTGCTGACAAAGCTGATACCATTCAAACTGTCCTGCACGGCTGTGCTGATTCGCACTCAGCAGGGATGACACTATGCAGTGTGTAGATTCAACAAAGTCTGAGCCAAAGGGAAATTTGTCATTTGTCTCTATAAACAAAGTTTCTCAAGTGCACTTGACGAGTAATTTCCTGTAAACGTCCTGTCAGAGGCTCTTCTACTCTGAACGGCTGAAACAGAAAAGACTGTGCTATCACCAAAGATTACTTGAGATTGAAAGCGAGCGGTGGTATTCAGATGCATGCTATTTTTATGACTCAACAGCTTTTGAAAGCCCTTGCCAGCGTGATAAACACTTGAAAAGCTGTGAGCGTCTCATCCCCAGGAGTTGGCTCCACAGCGTGGCCTGGTGCGGCTTGAACACAATCGTTCTGGTCACGGCACCATACGGGCAGCTCACCAAAATGTTTTAGTGGAATTATCTGTGGCACAAATGTGTCATCATATCAAATAAACCTCTCTCTCAAACGGCCTGAGAGGGAGTAAAGATTCCACTCCTGTGAACTGAGGGCGAGACGTTGTATTAAACTATGAAAGCGTCTGGATTTATTCCTGAGATGAGATTACATTAACACACTGCAGGTGGGTTACACTGGAGCTGACGTGCTCCAAGCATTTGCTTTTTATTACCCTGCAGGAGATTAACACATTTCCACCGGCTCTCTTTTGTAATTTGATTAAAAGTTTCAAAACCAAGAGTGAGCAACATGTTCTCAGACAAGATCAGAATGTGGCCAACACTTCAAACCTCAAAAACATAATTCTTCACGGGGCCCACTTTGACAAAAAGTGGGTTACATAAGACCCTGACCATGGGAAGTTTTCCTCTCATGGAAAATTTGGCACAAATGATGCCCTTTTGCCACTGGCTTTCTTTGGACAGCCTGGCATTTAAATCGCTTCCAAATGAACTCTTTCCGTTCACGAGGAAATTTCTCAACCTGTTGTTAAAAGCACTTCTCAGACCTTGCTTCACTCTCTCCCAAGACAGCGACAAGTGCTGTCAATTTACAGAGCCGTGTTCAGAGAGCTTCTATCACACAAAGCCCACACTTTGTTAAAATGACCTTTCTTCTGTAGCTATAACTTTTATTGCTGTACCCAGTGTGATTTAATGTGAAGGCTTTGATGCCAAACTGCTGTAACCTCCAACCACTTTCACACCACCACTGCCTCTCCGTAATTGCTGTTTTGAGAAGTGAAACAACTTCCCAGTACTTTCAAAAAGGGCAACTTTCATTTTATGTTGTTTTGATCACAGCAAAATAAATGATCCTGTTTCCTTTCAGGCTGAGGAGCATGCTGAAGCAGCTGGAGGAGAAAGATGTCGACTTTGAAGAAATCAAAAAGAACCTGGATTTCACAGCATCCTTACTGGAGGCAGTTTACCTCGATGGAACAAGGTAGAATATTTAAAATAAAATAAAACGAAAAGCTAATTAGTTGAACTTTTAGATCAATTTCCATGCCAGTGTCAGTGTGTATTCATGTTGTTACTTTTTGCTTTTAACATTTGAAGCAGAAAATTAGAACTTTTCATTTATATGAAAGAATAAATGTGTTTTTAAAATTCAGTGCTGTCATTGACTGCTGCCTGGGACCTTTAAATTACTAAGTTCACCTCTGAATATCACTGATGTCATTGTAGAAGTACAGTGTACTGTAAATATGAAGCTACAGCTAACACCTGGTTATCTTAGCTTAGCACAAAGACTTTAAGCAGATGTAAACAGCTAGCATGGCTCTGGAAAGTAACAGAACTTCCTACAGTCTCTTGCTGTTTCCCCCAGTTTCCAGTCCTTGTGCCAAGCTAAGCTAACTGGCTGTGGCTTAATATTTAGCAGACAGACATGACACTGATATTGATCTCTCTAAATATCTGCCAGACAGCTAATTCTAAATATGTCCAACTAGTCCTCTGTAATTTAAGCAATACCAAGTACCTTTTAAAAGTTACTGGACTCAGAAACACCGTCACTATGGTAAAGTTTTCTGACGATGTGTAAAACCTAGATCCTGATCATTTGCTGCTGTCATCCAGTGTTTGTCTGTGTCCTCACTCCACCTGTGTTTGTGTCTCTCTCAGGCAGTGTCTGGAATCTGAGGACGATCTTCAGCAGCTGCAGTCGGACGGGGTGCCTTCAGAGGTCACCGACTGGCTGGCGTCCACCTTCACCCAGAGGGTTCGGCGGCCTGTGCGACGCTCGGACGAGAAACCCAAGTTCCGCAGCATCGTCCACGCCGTGCAGGCGGGGATATTTGTGGAGAGGTGGTTGGTGGTTTTATCATATTTCAGGATCGTAGAGAGGTTGACGTTGTGATGGCGGGGGGGTAATTTTGGGGACAAATGTTCAACAAGTCCCGTGTGATTCTGTCAGGATGTTTAACAGATTATACCACAGAAGCAGTCATACAGCTGTATGTTTCCTTTATGACACCTCAATACAATAATATAAGGAAATGACACCTCATACCATAAAACTCCCATTGTAAATGACTGATTTCAACATCTGCACTATAACTCTAATATAAGCTGATACAGTGTTGTTACTGTTACAGCCGCAGAAAACACAGACAGCTGCACTGCACTGTGAAACATTAGCCTCCTTTTCTCTTTAAAACATCCTTCCAAAGGGGATAGGGACTTTGGAGGATTTATATAAACAGCTCCTGAGTCGAGTTCACTGCACAGTGTCAAAATCTGAACTTTAACTGAACTCAACATAAACACTGCATTATTCCAGGATGTTCAAGAGGGCCTACACGGCAGCGATGCCAGACCAACCTGCCGCGGTCGTAAACTGCCTCAGGGTAAGGCCCTACTAATCGTAAATCTCACCCAGTGCGTCGCCTGTTTATGTAATAAATCGGACATCACAAAAGAGATAGTATACACAGCACAAGTATGCATCAATAACACAGTCTCCTCTCTTTCTCCTCAGGATGTTGACCGCTGGAGCTTCGACGTGTTTGCTCTGAATTCAGCCAGCTCCGACCACGCACTACAAACTCTTTTCTTTGAGCTGATCACCAGATATGAGCTCAACAGCCGTTTTAAGGTCTTTTAATATACACAGTACACTTTCTATACAATATGTTATCACAGATAGAGAGATCTTTGCTGCTCTTTTACCGTGTTTGTGGAAAACTTGTGTTGTGATTCACAGATATAATCAGACATATGGGTTTTATTATCAGTTTGTGGTGTTTGGAGAAACAACGTGTGGCCTCATTATGTGCACAAGTTTTCACAAACTCTTGAACTTTGGATTTTTAAACACACTTGTAATGATTATGTAATGCATTTCACAGATCCCCATCTCATGCCTGACAGAGTTCCTGTCTGCACTGGAGAGAGGATACTGCAAACACAACAACCCGTACCACAGCCACGTTCACGCTGCTGATGTGACTCAGACGCTGCACTGCCTGCTGCTGCGCTCTGGACTCGTGGTACGCTGGACTCACCTGAGCACTGTCTGTATGTTGTTACTGGTCGGCTGCTTCATCACATGTCTAAAGGATAAGGCTGGTGTTCTTTTATTATTATTTATTTCAGTGTCAGGATGTTCTATGAAGAGATGAAAACCGACAATATGATAGTTTGTTTGATACTTCCCGACCTCTCTGACACTCAGCCCATATGTTCACACTCTCTGGTCAGACACTGACAAAAGCTCTTGCCCTCTCCGGCCCCCACCAAAAAAAAAAAAAAACATAAACTGTGGGTGGAAAGTGTTACAACCTTGAATAGTGTCTCAAACTCTCAGGAGGATGGTGTGACAAAGTTCAGCTTTAAGCAGCACAAGTGGAGACTGACTGAATCATGTTTTCCTCTCACTCGCTCTGCTGCTGCTGATTCCAGATCTCGTACAGTACACACTGAGCTGCAGCCTTTATGCAGAACAATACCAAAGAGAGACTTAAGACCACCTAAGGCTTGTTGATATTAGATACATACATGGACATGGACGGAGCTTTCTGTCCGTACAGAAACCACAGGGGCAATGAAACCAGAAGTTCAAGTGAGACACAACGAAGAAACTTAAAAACTAGTGAAAATAATTCTGTCTAGATGTCGCGATGCGTTTTTTACCTTCACTTTTGCCTCTTTCTTAAAAAGTACGTTATTACGATCTCCTCCAGCGTCACCATGTCGGTCTGACTCTGACCTGCCCTCTAGTGGACGTATTGTTTAACATCCACGCCAACGTAAAGGTCACATGGAGCGAGCGAGCAGTGAACACAGCAGTCTTCTCCTTTAGATCCAAATGTTTTTAAAGAAAAGGGAAGGATCAGCCACTTGTTCCTCTGACTGAACATCATGACTTTGAGGTGTTGTTCAGTAAACTGTGAATTCCCATGTCACATAAACATAAAAGGCTTTTTTTCTACCATGTATTCTTATACTTCCCGTGTTTATTTGTTTAATCTTTTGTGTCTGTAAAGCACTGGCTGACAGAGCTCGAGGTGATGGCGTCACTATTCGCTGCAGCCATCCACGACTACGAACACACAGGAACCACAAACAACTTTCACATCCACACAAAGTAAGCTCTTTTTCTGAAGCATGTTTTATTAACTCACCAGCTATATACACACTGCATCCTGTTGTGACACTGCAGAATAGTAAGAGAATGTAGAAATAGTAAGGTGGTATTTCTTAAAGGCCTTTGTGCAGTTTTAGAAAGAGAGAGAGCACTCTAAAGCAAACACATCTTCATGGAGGGAACACAGTATTTTTAGATGCTGATTTTCCACATAGGAGGGCTGAAGAACGCAGTCTCCTGGCACCCATCATCATCATCATCATCATCATGCTTTATTTTGGGAGTAAAGCACAAAGATGTCTGTCCACAATAAGAGAGTATATCTTAGTTACAGTATCTAAACAACATCTACCTTAAAGTCTATTCCACCCAAAATATATGTTCACTCCCTGTCGAGCTGTGGGGTTGAAGTACTGGCTGTTGTAACTTGTTTTCTTACATATTGAAGAATATCAGCTTGAATTTATGTTGGTTGCAGTGGAAGAACAAGAGAACAAAAATCACAGAACAAAAGTTAAAGTTCTGCATGTTTTGGTGCTGTAACACTTTATTTTAGGGGCATTATCGTTTCCTGTAAAGGGAAGTGTGACTGTAAGTTCCTGTGAATGTTCCTCACGGCATGAACATTTAAGTTAGAGGTAATTACAGGATAAAAAGGAAACTGTGTTCAACTGGTCTGTTTCTGAGTAAATCAGAAGCAATTAATTACAAATAATTGTTGCAATGAATCATAGTTCACCACAGCTGAGTCGAACTTCCAAAAGAAAAAATAATTATTCACAGGCAAGCAGGCAATTTCTTATAAAAGAAGAATGAAGTTTCCAATAACAAATAACCAATGGATCTCCTCCTGTGTCATAAAAACACAATAAAAACCATCAAACTTCTTAGAAAACATCATAAATTTTTATTTTGTCCTCTGGATTCAGTTGTGTTCAGTGTATAAATAAAGAGGCTTTGTTGGTGTTTATTTGCAGTGACTCCTCCTCAGGAGGATGGAGAAATCTTTTCAGCATTCACTACAGTAAAGTATCTGTTTCAGAGCATTGTCTCCATTTTCACTATAATTAGTACCAAATGACACGTTTTTAACCAGGACGCTTCCTTCCTGGGAAATTATTAGGACATTATAGACCCAGAAAATCAAGTGCTGACTGTGTTTTTTTCTACTGTTAGAGATCGTTTCTAACCAGCATGAACCAAGAGTTTTATTCGTTGTTTTAACTGTGAAGAGAAGCTTCAAAATATTCACTAATTGGAAAACTTTTCACTCTGTTTCACATTGTAACAGTGTAATGAAGTAGATCAGTGTGGACACAGGATGCCTGATTGAGAAATGAGTTCATTAACTTGCTGTACTGAGTCATTAATACCCACATGGTGCCAGTTTTTATCACGTCCCACTCCCTCATCAGCACCTTTAAATTCATCCTCACAGACCTGCAGTCACAGTTTTACTCTCTGAGGACTCATCTCATTCTCACCTCCTCCACCTCATACTACTACTCCTGCTCCCTCGCTCTCCATCTGTTTTCCAGGTCAGAGTTTGCTCTGATCTACAACGACCGGTCGGTGCAGGAGAGCCACCACCTGAGCGCGGCGTTTCGGCTGCTGCAGGACGACCAGATGAACATCTTCATTAATCTGTCACGAGAGGAATGGATGTAAGATGACAGCATTTCTAATGTCTGACTTTAGTAGAAAGGGAAAATCAAATCTAAAAAATAGTTCATGATGATTCTTTGTTTTTTTGTTTAAATGAAATTAGCATGATATGATTTCAAGGAGTTTCTAACACATATTTATAGGTGTAATAATAATAATAATAATAATGTTGAGATAGTAGTGGCAGATCGGATAAATAAACTGTATTTTTCACCAGTGATCAAACAGTGACAGGGAGAGACTGATCCATCGTAGACGAGGCAGAGATAAAAGCAGCTGCATTTTGAACAAAGGTTGAGCAGAGCAGAGCTTCTTCTGCTGCAAAAAACCAACTGCTCCCTCCACCTACATAACTTCACTGCTGAAAGTATCGAGTTCTCGACCGTTCTGAGAAATCACTCACTGAGATAGAAAGAGATGAGAACCTTTGAAACACAACAACAAACAGCAACACAAACAGCTCGTATCTGCAACACAAACTGAAGATATCTGACAAAAAACTAAACTGTATTGTTTTTCGCTCCTGTAGAAGTTTTTGACATTCGTATCACGAACATGAGCAGAAAAAGATAAAGACGCCATCAGAGTTATTATCTGTGCAGCATGAACTGCAAGTATATGTTTCTTACTGACAATAAATAGAGAAACAACACCAACAAACAACAAACACTGAATTATTTATATTAATATATATTCTACACATTCAGTCCCATTTTTCCCAGATCAGTGCGTCCCACACACACCACACTGTTAATACTCACTGCAGCACCAAAAGTGTATTAATCCGCAGCTGAAAATAGTTCCAGATAAATACACTTTTTATTTATATTTGACTAATGTTTGCTAAAAACTACAATGCCCAACTCTTTTAGCAACAAAGGAAATTCTTCTTCTGGGAACAGTTTTTAAGATTTAGTCTTTTAATGAGACGTGACAATAAGAAAAATACAGAATAGCACAAGAACTGTAGATTTTTTTACTGTTATTCTGTGAAACTAAGAACAGGCGGAGTGACATATATGATGGGGGTAAAAACCCCGGGAGGGTGATCGTCTGTCTCTCCAGCCGACCCTGACCTTTGACCTCCTGAGATAAAATGTCTCCGTTATGAATCAATAAAGGGTCATATTACTATTCCTGTTTAGTGACTCACTCACTAATCAGCAGTGGAATAATGAATGAGTCACATGTGCCTCCACCGACAGGGAGTTAAAACTGTCACATTTGATACCAGATTCAGAACTTACATTAGTCTTAACTTTGATTGATGGTTATTGATCATAACTTTAAACAAAATAAGCTCAGTTTCTATATATTCATGAGAGTGTAAACAGTCCTGGTCTGCAGCGGAGGACATTTAGAGATGAGAAAATAATCTCACTGTATATACAGTTTATATTCTATATTTATATCCATGGAGGCTGATGCTTCATATGTCACAGATACAGTATGTGACTGTGTTATTCATGGAGGAGCTCTTCACATCACCCAAGATAAACAATAGTGGCGTACTGTTAATGGGCTTTTCTAGCAGTCAGCGTTACCATGGGAACAAGAAAATCCATCAGGAAATCTAAAAAGGTTACAACCCTATTGAGTCTTCCTGCCTGCTGTTTTTACTCCTTACAGCTCTTTCCCATCATGCAAGGTCAGCTGTGTAAACTGTGTGTCTGTGTGTGTTTACAGGGAGCTGCGGTCACTGGTTATAGAGATGGTGCTGTCCACAGACATGTCCTCCCACCTCCTCCAAGTCAAAGCGATGAAATCCTGCCTACAACAACAGGAGCGGTAACACTAATGGACTGCGCTGTTGTTCACGCTGTGTTGTATAATCGAGGGGGTCACAAAATCAGTGTTGACCGCAGATTAAAAAGAGGCAGACAGGAAAATTACTGTCACGCTGGCTGGTGTCAAGTCAGCACGACAACAACAACAAGTGTGTTATGCTTTCCCCAACAGGATTGACAAGCCCAAAGCCCTGTCTCTGTTACTGCACACGGCTGATATCAGCCATCCATCCAAGCCCTGGGCGCTGCACTCCCGCTGGACCAAAGCTCTGATGGAGGAGTTTTTCAGGCAGGTAGGAACTGAACTGTCAGTCTGACTCTTCTCTTCCCACAAACACAGTGGAAAGTTAGTTAGCTTAGCTTAGCATAAAGACTGGGAGTGGGGGAAACAGCTTGAATGAAAAATGGAAAAAGAGAGAGATTGAGATTATTGTCACAGAAGACTGAGGAAACAAAAAGCTGAAAAAAACATAAAAATATGAATAAATATATCATTTAAATTGTAAATCGATCATCAAAATTGTTCCCAATTAATTTTCTCTTGAACACCCAAGAAAAACATAGTTTAGATATTGCAGGGTCGTAACATTAAAAGATAAAATGAGTGTAGTTTTTGCTTCTCTTCTCAGTGTGTTCAGATCATTTCTACTCTGCTGTTCTCTCTCTTGTGACCTACTTCTATTCTCATCTGACTGGTCTGAGCTCTTATTATCTCAGCTTGATTGATAAGTCACAAGGTTGGATGCCTAATAGCAGCTTTGTAAATGACTCATCGGACAGTCTGAGAGGGAGAGTGGGAAACCTTCAAAGAGGTTTGTTACGTCAGCCTTAAAGAAAACAACATAAATAGCAGCGTAGGTATGAAGCAGAGACAGTCAGAGAGAGAGAAACGTCTCTTTGAAAAGTTTATTGGACTCGCTCTTTGGTTGTTGAAGCCAGACTAAATCTTAAAAGCTCAGATTTCATTCAAGATTTAAGTCTGGAGAACATCCAGTCGACCGAGCCAGATACAAACCAGAGCATTTGATGTTGCTGAAATGATGATGTTGCCTTTAAAAGCTCACAAACCTCATGAAAAACTGATCCCACAGGTTTGTTCTTGACCTTTTGGGACCAATATGAATCGTATGTACAGGTATTGTTAGAAAACAGTTTAATAAAAGGTGAAGAAGACAGTGAAGGTGTAACAGCTGAGGTTCGATTTTTTAGTTAAACTGAGTTTCATTTTAAACGCCAAAAAGTGAATGTGTTATTATTAGAAACAACTGAGAATAGAATTATTATTATTATTATTATTATTATTATAGGAAAATGACCAATATGGGTGTTTAGGTTGGAGGATTTGTTGTGAGTTACTGTAAGAAGAAAACTGTCAATCATTCCTTCTACAATCTACTGAAACACTTCTGAGTTTTGCCAAAAAAAAAAAAAAAAAAAATTGGCAGGCATTGTGAGGCTGGTACTTTGACTGAGTGGATTTCAGACAAATTCAGTGATATCTCTCTATACTCTGTCATCTCCTCTCTGTGTCTCCTCTACTTTGAAAAAGAAACAGAACAGAGGAGGTGTTGAGCAGCTCTGCTCTCTTTGAAAACACGATGTGAGAAATCTCCCTCTGAAAAACCTCTTTAATGTTTGTTGTTACTTTAAAAGAAAGCACTCATGGTTTTATCTGAGTAGTGGAAAAGTCCCAGGTTACGAGTGTTGGAATCAAATAACCTTTAAAAAGTTATTTTGAGGCGATGTGTGGGATGCCCTTTAAGATATCTTCTCTCTCTCTTTCTATCTTTGTGAGGGTGATAGAGAGGCGGAGCTCGGCCTGCCCTTCTCTCCTCTGTGTGATCGAAAAAGCACCCTGGTCGCTGAGTCCCAGATTGGTATGTCTCACAAAACCCTTTCAAAAAGCTGCTATTAAAAACAATTTTCTTCCTGCGAGGACATGAATTTGCAGCTAAATGTGTCGTATTGTAGTTGTAGCTGCACTTTCAGTCCAGTGCTGCGAGATCTGAGTGTTCACACCTTATCACTGAAATCACTCTGCATTTGAATGTCTTTACTCACATGCTGACGTGCCACCACTCTACTCCTGCAGGTTTCATAGACTTCATTGTGTATCCGACGTTCTCTCTGCTGACGGACATGGCTGAGAAGATTGTTATTCCTTTGGTGGAGGAGAATCCGGGTCCACCAGACCCCTGCAACAGACACAGGTACACGCACAGCAGCTGTTAGCTTAGCTTAATGTAAAGACTGAAACATGTGGAAACAGCAGCCTGTCTTTGATAAATGATTAAAAAAACCTTCGTACCTGCACCTTTAAAGGTCACAAACAAACTCATTAATGAAAAAATAAAGAGTTTGTGCTTCCACAGGGGGGAAGAGAAGTTCCTGGTTTTTGTACAGGTAAGATGTGACGAGCTTTGGAGGCGCTGGTATGAATTTTTCCATTGGACAGAGTCAGGCGGGAGCTGTTTCCTCTGTTTCCAGTCGTCTGTGTTAAACTGAGCTCACCAGCTTCTGGCTGTAGCTTCATATTTATCCAACAGATATGAGCGTGATATCAATCTTCACATCCGAGAATATTGGTGTGAAAAAATGTCAAAACTATTCTTTCAAGAGACATTTAACTCTTCAGGTAAGAATGTTAGAAGCTAACAACTAGAATAAAGAAAGAAAAGTAAGGATGAAAAAGTTAAAGACAGTAATCTGTTGTTTCTGAACAGTAATCTGTGGAAGGAGAGCTCCAGAGGTTTGCAGTGGAGTCTCGCTCACATCACAGCTGAGCTGGTGAGTTTCCGCTCCACGTGGACACGACACACCGAAGACAACAAGCTCAAATGGAAGGAAAGTGGCTCCAACGGTACGTAACAGTGTTTTCATTCGTTTCTGAACAAAGAGCTTCATCAGATCTTAACATTACCTGACCACACAACGAATCTATTTCAGGTAGTTTTTGAAATGTAGGAATTTATTTGATCAGATTTTAAGAAGTTCTTACATCATAACAATCCTGCCGTCATTTATCCTGGTTTAACATTTCTAACATAAAATGACAACTTCTCCTAACACAGAATGAAAGACCTTTTTTTTTGAAGTGGCTGATTTGGCAGCGACGAAGCACAAATGTGCTCAGTCTCCTTGATTTGATTTGTTATCTACATTCGTTTCAGAGTGATCTCATGAGGAGATGAACAGATACAGATATTGTTTCCCTTTTCAGCTTAACAAAATTTTCCAATGCCTTTTCCAATATTCTCTATATCCTCCAGGATTTTCAGACCCCAGACTGACAACAGAACAGAGGTCCAGACAAGAGGAGCTGCAAAAGCCCACGACAGACACGAACCAATAGACAGGACTTCATTTGTGATATGTGCTTTTTTTTCATAGAATATTTACAAAAGGTTAACTAAGGTTAATGTCACTGTTTGTAACAAAACCACAACGCCTTCTTCTTATACTATGATTGAGAGACGGAGGGGTGGGAGCGAGGGGTGGAGGAAGGTTAAGATCATCTTCCTAAGGTAAGATGCAGCGTAATCACAGAGATGTCCTCATGTGTTACTTCAGGTGTAGTATACGATGCTAATTTAAATGCAAAGTGTACATGCTGGCCATGTCATGCAGCGTAGTCCATGTCATTAATTTAATTTGCCCCCTGAACACTTGTAAGGAACATTTTACCTTTTATAGTTTGAACTGTACACAAATCATTTAACCATGAAATAAACCTTGAAAATACGCCCGTGTTTCTCTGGTGAAGTCGCTGACTCAGCTGATAGATTCACCTTTTTCTTGTACTGGTTGTGATGCCTTTTAGAAATCCACTCCACACAGCAGTATTAAAAACATATATGTATAGAAATGTACAGTAAAACGCCACAGACACTGACAGTTACTGCTCTGCTAACAGTTATGGGTTCAGCAGCTTGCCCCCGGCTCAGGGGAAAACGCTGTTTCTCAGCCTGTTGATCTGACGGGTCTGAACATCGGGTGACGGGTGTCTCATGACGAAGATCCGCTGAGCCATTTTGAATTTCTGTCTGAGATGTTTGTGGCATTTAAAGGACTCCTGTTTGGATCTGTGAAGTCAGATTTAGACCGAACAGAGGAAGAAACAGGCCACCTGTCCTGTCCCTTTACAGAGGAACCATGTCTGCCTCTGAGCGATGGAATCATCCACAGCTAATACAGGTAAATAAATGATTTCAATACAGATCAAACACAGTGATAACTTCATAACCTTCATATTTGGAGATAAAATAAATTTACAGTGCATATAGTTGGAGGAGTGATGCAGCAGAGGCCGAGACCTTTAGTCTATGATATGAAGCAAGTTTCAAATTTAGCTCCTGTCTCTTGATTTTAAAATGCACAGTAAAACAGCTCTATTGTGCCTGCAGTTCTCTGCTCTCCCAGCAGGAGGGGCTGTAGAGCAGAGGGAGATATCTGCCTGCAGGGTTACCCAGAGGCCTCAGCTTCAAACCAAGTGTCTGTGAAGCAGAGAGGACTGATGGAGTTTCTTCTGTGTTTGGATTCATGTGGAGAAGCAGAAGCAAAAAGATCTCCTGCATTTTAACAACAAGTTTCCTGAGCCAAATTAAAAAGTACACGATCAGAGTGATAGAGAAAATCGATCAAAACAGCAACTTTAGATTTCTACCTCAGGTGATGACAGCAATGTGCTTTCACAGCAAAAAGTTGCACTAGAAGTGATTCATCTCAGTCAGGCTGCAGTGAAATGTCTGTGTAGGTATCACATGTAGCTTTAACTGCTGCAGTGTTACAAAATATATTTGTGAGAACCAGTTGTGTTGATGAAAAATATATGTGTCTTTATGCTCCGGCTCAGAGTGCCTTGAATTATTTATTGTGCCTATTTTTAGGATAAAGTCAAAGTGAACCTCAAGCTAACACACGACCAGTGGTGCAATGATGTTAAACACTGTCAGTTTGATTTGAGTTTAACTTTAGTTTTTGGGAAATTCTCCACTAATACAGCTCTTTTTTCACATTTAATTAGGAAAGCAGATCGTGGTTTACACTCAGCATGACTGATGGATGGATGGTTGGATTAGTGTGAAAGAAAAACATCCAATCACCAATTTAAACATTTTATTGTATCAAACAAATTTAGATTACAGATGTAATCATCAATCAATTCAAGTAAAATTGGAACAAAAACTCCGCAGATTGAATTCATGTAAAGTACACTATTACCATCCAGAAACAGAACAAACATTACGTGGTCCATAAATACACCGCAGAGGAAAAAAACTAAAAGCTTGCACAGGAATGTTTTACCGTCTTTCTTTGTTCGCTGTGGACGTAGTGGTCATTGTTGGCAGCTGGTAGATTAACTGCTCGTTTCATCTGCTGAAGTGACATCGATACTAACGGTGGCTTTAGTTTTCTGTTTGTTCTTTTGTTTCTTTCAGACATGTCAAGAATGAGGTGAAGCTTATGGAAGGATTGTCACATAATCTACATGAGTGATACAAACAACCCATGACAAAAACATTTACTGTCACAGTGTGGTGATGATGAAGATGATGTTACGTACAAAACTGGAGTTAAAAGGGAATCCCAGTCGTTAACAGCTAACAGCTAACGTCTGCTGTTTAAAATGTTTGTTTAAATAAAAAGTCACTGTACATTCAGTGCCATGCAAAAGTGTGTTTGATGACCAGGGTTCAGATTCCCAGAAGCATTCAAGTGTCAAAAACGAGGGTGCAAGTTATTCACTGGACGTGGATTTGTCTGAAATATGTAAATTAATCTGCAGACACATTCCTCTGTAATATACCCTGCTTGTTATCTAGAGGTTTAAAACCACATGGTTCAGCTGGTAAAAGTCTGGTTTCCTGTAACTAGACATGAGATCATTATTGTTAATTGAGATATTACCAGTGATTAATCTTTGATTTATAATGTGACCAGGATAACGTAGAGTCCATCTGAAATCACGTTTAGTTATCTCTCTCTCTACTGTGAGTGTGTGTTTCGGATTAAAAGGAAGATGAGAAACGCTGCTGGTCCTCTCAGCAGCTGGGGGTGTGTCTGTGTGTGTGATTGATTGACAGCAGCTGGTGGATTCAGCTCTGGCAGGACGAGGAGAAACAAACAAACTCCTGTTGTCGTCTACAAGTCAGGAGCAGAGAGTGTGTTGTTGTTGTCTGTACTGAAGAGGAACTGGACTGAGGTGACGTTTGTCGGTACGTTGTTAACATGCTGAGCAGCTCATTAGTGCACGTTTCCCCCTCACGTGCTTTGATTTGTTCAAGCATCAGAAAAAAATATCATATTTGTAGACGTCCAATCTTAGAGTGTAAACGAGGAGTTATGATTTTAAATCAACCCCAGTGTCCATGAATTTAAAATGTTGGGTTCAGTCCAACTTATTGATGAGGTACAAATTGATTTTATTGCTTTGAGATGGAACAATAACTGCAGATGTCATGGCACATGTTTAATGAAACAGAATATTTGTTGCCTTTGAACATTAAAGGAGACATTAAGCATGTGAGTTCATGGTAATGATTGTGTGACTGAGACCAGAAAAGACCGTCCCATTTACTAGATATTAACTCCCAGTCTGGGTCGTACGTACAGTAGGCTAGTTTTACTTTTAGTTGAGTGCAGGGGAAGCGATAGAAAACAAATAGAGTTAAATAATCGTCCTGTCACGCAGGAAGTTTGACACAAAATAAGTGTAGAAACCTTTGTTCTTGTTGTCGAGGTGGAAACTAAGGCCTGACTGTAGAGGAATATAGATATATATGCCCTGACATTTCTAAAAAGTGGATCTGCAGACACAATCTTCTGTCATTGTGTTGGGCTGGCGGAGCAGACTGAGCAGCATTGTGTCGTACAGACGGCCGCTCTATTTCTCTTTCTCCAGGCTGCTCTTCTTTGTCTTCTCCTCTGCCGGCTGACTCGCGCTGGATGCTGCAGCTTTTGTGTCTGCAAAATACAGACAGAGACATAAAAGAGTGAGGGGCAATAAAGAGAGAGAGGAGGCTGACATGAGGGGTTTTAACTCTCACAGCACAGGAATAAATAAATATGTGGTATCCAGTGGAGGGATGGTTGTTTCTCCAGATGAGGAGAAAATGACACTGTGTTTGTGTTTAACTGCACAGAAACAAAATCAATATGCATTATTCCTTCTGGCTTTACAGCACAGAGTGGTGGAGAGTTAAGACAGAAGCAGTTCTCACACTTCAGCTTTGTGTATTTCCTGATATGAAGGTAGAGGTCATCTCTGGACAAGGTTTATTATTCACAAACATTAATCTTCATTAGAAAGACGTGTCATGATCAGTTCCCCTCAGGAACATTTACTCCTCTAAACCTTTTCTTTCTCCTCAGACCTTCCCATCGTCTGCTCTGGAGATTCCTGGGTTTTGGATACCGTCCTGCCTCAGACTGGACCTCGCAGCTTTTCCTCTGGACTGGTAAGTAAACAGCTCTTAATGTTAATACTGGACAGGTATCAGTACAAAAACTAACATGTGGCTCCTTTAACAAACACATCATCACAGAAACTCTGCAGTGAAGACAAACACCCAGAGTATCAGCAGCCTCCGCCTTCCAAAACTAATTTTTCCACTTTGGTATGGAGCTGCCTCCCTGGGTATTTCAGCCATGGCGGCGCTCTGTGAAGTGCGGATCAAAGCCCCTTCACAGATGTGTGTTGATGAGCCATGATTACATGACGCCAGGCCAAGCCTGTTGAACTGTTCAACATATCTAAATAAACCCTGCCTGGTGCAGCGGATAATGAAGAGCCCCCCCTGAGGGCAGGGAGAGAGGGGAAAGATTCCTACATAACCGCGGCTCTCTTCACTCTCGTGTACCTGCTTGTGCGTTGTTTTGTTGCGACGAGGGATCTGCTACATTGGCAACGCCGGAACAGTCCTCTTTCTCCTTGGAGAGGGGGCACTCGAGTCCACCTGCAGCCTCTAATAGACTCTCCCTGGAGAACTCTGCAGGGGGGCAGAGGAACAAACAGAGGACGAGATGGAGGTGAAGATAGTGGTTGATATACTTTAACAAAGCAGAGAGAGATGAAGCAGACGTCCTCTTCATCGTATCATGCTGTGGATATTTGATATCATCAATCAATGCCATCTGACATTTACAGTACATTTCTATTCTCACGCTGAGTGAATTCAAAAGGCTGATCTTTAAGTGAAGCCTGGACTGGTGTTAATGGTCATTGATTTGTTTACCCACCTTCTTCTTCACTCTTTTCATCTGGACTGAGGACTTAATTTAAAGCTCCTCTGTAACATCCTAACAAACCTGATTATAACCTTTGTTCAGGGTTTCACAGAGATCATCTGTGTCCCAGCAAATTAAAATGAAAGCAGATAACAACACTGGTGCTTCAGAAAAACAATCCGGTCCTCTCATGATGCATTAGTCCTCCAGGTACTGAGTGTGAACAGTATGTGCTGCACTCTGCAGCCATCTATTCACCTGCTATTAGAGTGAATTATCAGGCGAGAGCTGAAAAGCTGACCTCTGTTTTTTTGTTATTAGATGTAAAGTTTTTGGCTCAGAGAGGAGACAGTATCTGCCAGGACACGCTGACATTAAAGGAATAGTTCTACATTTCAGGGAAATAAGAGTATTTGTTTCCATGTTGATGAGGAAATCAATACCACTCTCACTTTAAATACTTGGCTTGAGCCAGCAGCTGGTTAACTAACAAAATCCACCTGCTAATAATGCATTACATCTTCAATTTCAATCTGTCTGCGTTAATCCGATTTTTGACATTTTTACACCTTTGTTTTTGCAGTTTAAAGTTGCCATGTAGAGTAACTCTGAACGAGGAAGCAAATAAGTGTGTTTCATTAAATATTGAACATCTCCTTTAAGCATTCCTCCCTCTTGTTTCTCTCACTCTCCTCCCCCTCTTTCTCCTTCACCCTGTCATACATTCTCATCCCCTCCAGCCATCTTCATGTTTCCTACCTCACTCTAAGCTTCACTTCTATCCCCGTTCTCTTAATTCCTCGCCCCTCGCTCATGTTAATAAGCTGTATTTGGATTCACTCCTCTTCCTTATCCTTAATATGCTTCTGCATCTTCCTCCCTCTCTCCATCTGCTCTCTGCTTCTCATGGTATCACACCATCCATTTTTCAGAGGCCACAGCAGTGATCTCCTCATCTGTCACACGTCCTTCCTTCACTCCACCACTCTCATATCCTCTGGTGTCCATCCATTCATTTCTTTTCTACACCTTCTCTTGACCTAGACCTGGTTCAAGGTTCTCGTACTTCACTATAGTGTCGTATACTCTAATGCTACTCCACTGCACCTCACAGGGAAATTTAATTTATTTTAAAGCTGTAGTTGGAAGTTACTTTTCAAATTTTACAGTAACAGCTGATCATCAGTTTATAAAATACAGTGTAGTTACAAATTAAACCAGTGGTGCAACCACACAAAAAAAAAATCAGAGATAAACTTGTTAGACTTTTTCATTTAGATGTGTTTAAGTGTTTGAGGCCCAAAGAGTTTACACACAGTCACTATACATCCTTATTTTTAAATCTTTAACTTATGTGGCAGAACTTCTTCTTCTCCACCCTATTAATCACCTCACAACAGCTCAGGTTTATCTTCACCCTCTGAGATGGATGTCAGTCCTAGTTTAGGAACCACTTAACTAAATCAGCTAACTGTACATAAAGTAGAGTCAGAGTAGATTTTCAGGGAGGTTCGTGTTTACTGAGCAGGCAGCTACAACCACAATGAAATCCTCGTTTTCCCGGCCTCCAAACGTACCCTCCATTTGGCAGCGCAGTTTCTCAAAGGCCTCCGCAGTGGCCTCGTCGTCGTGTGGGAGCTCCTCCCCGGTGGGAACGGAGTCGGGGCTGGGCCGGTCCGACAGGCAGCTCTCCGAGGAGCACTCGTCCCCGGCTCCCTGCTGCTGCCTGTACAGGTGGTGCTCTACCAGGAACTGCAGCTCTGCAAGGCAGGGAGGAGAGGATGAGAAGGAAGGAGAAGTAAAGTTGGCTCAGAGGAGAGAGTTAACAGGGAGGGAGAGAGAGGATGGGGGAGGGTGGATTGGTAGGAATAGTGAGGTTGCAGTGGAACGTGAAAAAGTGAGAACTCATTGGGGAGATGGAGAGAGAAGGAGGACGAGCAAGAAAAGGAAAGTGGTGTGAGATGAGAGGAGCCAATGGGAGAGAAGAGGGGTTATAAACAGGAAAGATGGAAGGAGGAAGAGTCGGTGTAGGTGGAGATTCAAGGAGAAATCCATCTCTTCAAAATAATCCTGTGCTGTAGGTTAAACATTTTTAATAAACTCACAGAATTTAATTAACAACCTGCACAGTTTGGAGTGAGGGGGCAGGTAAAGATACATCAGAGTGTGGAGATGATTAGTTTAATCGCCTCTTTTCGACCTCCTTCATCCCTGGTTTTATTATTCTTAATCCCGCTGTAGTGGGACACTAAAGCACACTGATTATCGCCCTGCTTTCCTGTAAGCAGTGACTCATCTCACTCAGAGCTGTTTAGCTGTGAAACTAATTGAAGAATAAACATCCTAGAGCTCCGAATTTCACTTATCTTCTCATTATTGTTCCCTCGCCTCAGTTTCTTTGTGGGAAATTATTCTCTGTGTTACTGCATACACTCTACATAACATCATTTACATTCATATAAAGTGGAAATTGACACTTGTAATAGGACTGCAGTTTACGGAAATAACAGGAGCAGGAACGCCTCTTATGCTCCGTGTGCATTTTGTTCTTCAGGGTTTTTGTAGGTGGTGCGAGACGTTAAATGCCCTATAACCTCAAAAAATGGAAATCGAGAGGAATTCCAGTCAGAAAACGTGAGATAATGAGTCCTCGCTGTGACGAGTGCAGCCCTGATCGGCTCTGAGGTTCACATGGGGCGATCAAGGTGGAGTAAACTTCCATCATTAGCTTAGACATCTGACATCCCAGAGCAATTTGAAGACTGGAGGTTGGACACAGTAACGGGCTTCATCTCATTAAAGGGCAGGTTGTCATTTTCAAACTCACATGCCTGTATGGAGATTTCTTCACACTGAAACTCCTCCTGCTGCTGTGGAAAGATCCTTTCTATCTAAATCTCTGAGGACAAAATCACAGTCCTTCATGTGAAGCTTCAGCCAAATCAAATGGTTATCGTCCAAAGTTACAGTCTTTTTTGTTTCCACGCTGAGCTGTGATGGAAACACAGTAACTGTAAAAAAGACTGAGACCAAAACTGCTTCAGTTTGATTGTGGGCATGATTATGTTTGATTAATTACATTCCTCACTGTTTGATTACTACACCCTGTTTTTTAATTATAACTGACTGTGACAACTTTGTGTAGTTTGTGTCATTTTATGCAGACGATGCACTGTTTTCTTTTTTGGTTAAGTCTGATGATATTTCTCACATTTTCTCTTTTGGGAACATTTACTGTTGTGGGCCTCTGTGTGAGGAGTATACACTTGGTTTGACTTAACCTCTTGTATTTCATCTTCTCCAGATCTCTGTCCTGTGAGCCATAAGACAGAGTTTGGGTTTAAAAGCCCAGAAAGATTCTGGTAAGAGACAGGGCGTGGTCGTAGCCTGTAGCTGTAGACACTCACATGCAGAAACAGCTCTGTGGTGTCTATCTGGAGTAAAACCATGTGATGCTTTTCATTTTTTAATTTACAGTAAAAGCAAATCTAAACTGAACTAAAATTCAGACCTTTACCGTTTGGTAACATCACATGAAGGATGATGGGACTGATGACTGACGTTACCTTTCATCGTTGGAGTTCCCTTCTGTCCTTTTCGCCGTTGTCGAGGGGAGTTCAACAAGGCTGCCTGTAAAACATCAACAGAGAGCAGCCAGATGGAAGAGACAGTTTTTATAGAGCTCATTTAAAAAAGAAAAACAAGATTCACATAATTCAGTTTTTGTAATCTTATTTCAATAAAACGCTCTGTAATACAGCCTGAATTAGATTACCTTGTACAGCTGGTTTGGGAGGCGATCTTCATCTATTTCTGTGATAAAGAAAATAATCAGTTAAGTTCTGTGAACATAAAACTAGAATAATAAGATACTCAGAGCACAGAGAGGCTGAACAGGAACAGTCCTGTAGCTGGAGTGCTGCTGTGTCCAGACAGAGGATATAAGGTGACCTCCAGCCAGATGGTTATCCGACACACTACGAGCAGTGAGTGTTTTTACCGAGCATTGTGGACGGATTTCGTTTATTTTCTATTCATCACTATCATCTGTGAATAAAAACAGACTCTCTGGATAATTTTTGCTAACAAAGAGGATGCTAATCCACTCTCGTCATCCTCCTAATAAACCCCCGCATACAGCCGACTGCTGATGACAGATAAACACTGAAACACTGTTTATACAAACCCCCTGAGGGGAAGCGAGTGTGGAGGAAGAAGTGTGCTCTGCAGCTGAGTTCATTTACACTGCTCAGGCTGCAGGTGGTAAAAAGTTTGAGGTACTTGTACTTAACTTGAGTATTTTAATTTTATGTTACTTTATACTTTTACTTCACTACATTTTTTATGTTGCATCAATGATAACAAAAACATTAGTATGATATATAACAGAACAACATCACTCTGACATGCAGTGGTGGAGAAAGTACTCAAACCCTTTACAGAAGTAAAAGTACTAATACATTAGAATAAAGGAGGAGTTTACTGCTGTAGTTGACTGTGAAACTATTATTTATTTTCAGTATTATTTACTTTATTATTTACTTGAGTAATCGATTGTTTGGTTAGCATTTTTATTTTTTAAACAATTCAAAAAATAGTTGCCAATTATTTTCTATCAGTTGACTAATCAATAATAAATTATTTTGTCTCTACAAAGTATCATCTTTTATAATCTCATATGTTTTATATTCAATATCTGAATTTATAAAGTAACTAGAGGCTAAAGGTGTCAGGTAACTGTAGTGGAGTAAAGAGTATTTTACTGTATGTGTAAAGAAGAGCCATAAAGAGGTGTGGAAACAAAATACTCAGCTAGAGTACAACTACCTCAATATTTGTACTCATGTAAAACTTCTGTTACATTCCAGCACTGCTGACATGATACTACACACACACTCACACACACACGCGAAGCTCATACATCTCCCACAGGATGAAGAAAAGCTTCATCATCAATATGTGAAACACGACTCTGTGGTCGCTGCATGAAAAGACTGAAATAGAACAAGAAAGCAGCTGACAGGAGAACAGTGGAACCATTAACTCTGATCAATAGAGGGTGTTGAACCCGCAGCCAACTCTGTGTTTTACAGCCTTGGAACTTTTTTCTAGGACACCACCTTGTTGCTTGGCAACCTGTGCATCCCTAGGCACTAGGGAGGCACTGTGTGTAAGTGTGTGTGTGTGTGCCAGTGAACATGTGCATATATTATTCCTATTTAAAAGTATGCACTAGGCTGCTCAAAATGCCAGTGATGTGCATGTTTCTTTATTCATCTCTCTCTCTCTTCTACTCTGCACCAAACACAAACCCAGCGGTGTTTAAAAAAAACAGACACAAAAACCCGTTAAACTTCATTTCAGGAGGCAGCCATCTTTACGCCGTGTGGGTTTACAGCCATGCTTGAAACTGAATCTTATTTTTAGCTGCTCCCAGGACTGTGAGAAGGTTCATAACAACCAATATGGATTTAGTTACGAATCGATCAGAGGAAATGGGCCAGTCGAGGGCTGTCCTTCAAGTCGCGGAGTGAAGCTGGAGATTTCTACACAGCTCTCTGACACACAGTTATCGAACCACGTCAGGCTGAAATTAGAGTTTCATCCCACTGGTGCAAAATGTAATCTGTAATGAAACATGTTGTGCAGCAGTAAAAAACAGCTGTCAACATGTTTGCAGTAAAAATACACGTTAACAGTGTCTCCGTGTGTTTCCTACAGGTGATCACACACATGGAAACTGAGATGAATTTCACACATTACACCACAAAAATGTTACAAATCACATGTTTGTTTTCACATTTTCACAAGAGAGATGAATGTGTTTTTTCTTCTTTCTTGGTTAAACAGTTAAAATCGAGCACAGTTTGATCGATGAGGTTAAATATCTCATTCCTCAATAATCAGATCATATTTAACATTAGCAGTGCTAACACCAGCAGCCTTCTCTCCGTCAGTTCTTCATGTGGCTTCTCATCAAGAGGTTATCTAACTAGTATCTCTACCTCCACCCCTACAGTCAACAAGCTCTGAGTTCACACGTATCAGTTTTTAACATTTACTCATTATTTTGTGGCTGTGTTTGTTGTTTTAAAAACGTATCTGTCGTTATTATAACTCTTCTGAAGAGTGGTTCAGGATTTAAACAGTTCACTTGCAGTGGTGATGCTGCATCTTAAGTAGCTCTTACAGTTTTACACCTGCCACGGTGTCAAAATAGATTCTGTTGTTAAAGAAGACGAAGGTGCGTTGACCCTGAAAAGATGAACTAAGAGTACGTGAGGAAATTGTGCAGTTTCAGACGAGGTAATTAGACATGTTTCTGTGAAATTACAGCTTTGACTTCATCAGGTGTGTCCTAGTTTTTATTCTGATGTTTAAAATAGTGCAGAGGATAGTTAAATACACACAAACTGTGAGCAGCTGTGGTTTCATTTGAACAAACAACGTGATGATTATTGTTAGCGTTAGCAGTAGACACGGTGGAACTATCATGTAGGTCAAGGAACATAACATACGGCTTTCACATGGCTGATATTCAGATTGTTTTGTCTGCGCGTCGAGCTCAGAAACAGCCGATATGAAACCCAGTCCAGCAGTGATGAGTCTATCACTGCGACTCCCAGCTGACTGACTGTCTGACACAAAGCCAGATGAGAACTGAGAGAAGCTTCTGACTCTCATTTAGCTGCCAACCGTCTCTGCACTGATGGAGAAAAATGGGCAGAATAAAGAAAACTCGAAGCGTGCAGTCGTGCATGTGAAAGGCCTGTTTTAGCTTTGTGCTTTTTGCAGTTGTTTACTGTTGCTAAGCAAACGGCAAAGAAAGTGATGGAGGAAAAGAAACAGCTTTCTTCTTTTTTTGCACAGATAATAACATGTGGCTCCTTCCTTTTAATTTCAAAGAAAACATTGTTCTCCTTCTTCACCTCCCACTTATTGGACTTTAAACAAACCAGCAACTAACTGTCTTCACACACACATATCATCTCCTCAGCCAGAGGAGAGAAATGAATATGCAAATTCTGTTACTACTTGTTACTTTCATACTTTCATTAATTATTAATTATATAATAATTAAACCACTACATTTGTACCAGTGTCCCTTTTAGCCACCACACACACCTGCAGGATCATGTAGCATCATTTAAAGGAAATTATTTAATATTTTTGGTAAATATGTTCATTCAGCTAGCTTAGCTTAGCATAAACACTTTTGTTTCCTTTAAACGGAGCCATGCGAGCTACTTCCTCATTGCTCATCTTTATGCTAAGCTATGCTAACCAGCTGTATCTTCATATTTACCACACAGATGGTGCACTGAGCTGTCCCAGTCTTTTCATCTGACTCTTTACCAGAAAGTATGTATTTAAAGTGTTGAGCTGTTCCTTTAATTGCCTCCCATACACAGAGTTTCATGTATTTGTGTTGAGGAAACGTCGACTCCACCACAGACCAGCTGCTGCTGTTTGTAGGGATGAAGTATCTCATTTAAAGGGCGCTACATAACGTGATCGTTTTCTGTGTTCATGTAGCTACATCCTCCCTTTTCAACACATGCACTGTTCAGTGAAGCAGTGCTCATCATCAGGGAACATAAAACACCTTTACAGGAGCTAATGAAGCAGATTTAAATGCTGCCTAAATGTCTTTGTTCAATCTCACTCTGTTCGTCTCTTTGTCTCTCTCCAGGAATCAGTAAAGACACAAATCCTCCCAAAAAGCCGGCCTCCTCTTCACAGGAAATTCAAATCAGGTACACTTTTAACACATTTCCTGCTCCTTCATTATTTAGCCGTCAGCCTTTTTCCAAGTCGTCTGTACGTCTGTGCTCCTGATGTGCTGTTGGGGTTCACAGTGCACAGGGCAGAGCGATCTGCAGAGCATTAAATAATGCAGGGCTCTGTCTGATGTGGGGCACACCATTACTGCACCAGCACAGCTCCTCTCCCCTCATCATCATATCTGTTCCTCCCCATCCCCCCCATCCTCACACACACACACACACACACACACACTGTAACTGTCTCGCTCTCTGATTGTGTCTCTGCGTCTGATTTGATGTCGGTGTCGATCCCTTCGTCTCTCGCTCTAATTTAGATTTTTTATCTCTGTCTTGAATCTTTCCATGACATGGCTGTCGTTCTCATTTTGAAAACACACACACACACACACACACACACACAACGAGGTGCAAACCAGTGTGAGATCATGAAAAAACACACACAGCTCACAGCTCTAAATATTTCCAGCTACCTTGGCCTAATTATGGAAATTACCCCTCTGATGAAGGTGACAGTGTTTTTAAACCTCAGGAGAAACTAGTTTGGTCACAGTTACAACAAAAAAGACTCGTCAGACAGGTGAGAAGTAAAGTGGCATAACTGTTCGATGATCCGAGGTTGAACAGTTTGACTGAGGAGCCCACAGCTCTGTTAGCAGCTCTGTTAGCAGCTCTGTTAGCCTGAGATAAACCAAATTATTGGACAAATGTAGCTGATTCAAACAAACAACAGTGAAAAGCAGCACGTCTGCAAACAGAATAGAAATAAAGTCATAGAAACTAATTTCAGAAGTATTTGTTCATCTCGTTTTTCACTTCGTACATCAGATCTGTGAGACTTGAACAGAGATGCTTAGCGAATAAATGCAGTGACGTCTGATTTCTGGGATCAAGAACGTCATTAGGATTCATCCTCTGGGGGCCGTGAATGAATTTGATGAGTTATCGCTTGACTTTATCTGTTTATAGACTTTATTTTCATGATAAATTTTATGTTATACATACATAAATACCTCAAAACAACAGTTTAATATAGAATTAATTAACACACTTCCTCGTTTCTTCTTTCTTATCTCGAATGTCTCTCAGTCTCCTCCCTCTCTTTTTTATTCATTCTCATTCAGAGATCAAAGTTTGATTCTGACTCTCTCCTCGTGCTCAGCGTCCAATTACCCAATCAAACACAGAAACAAGCGCATATCATGACACACATTAAGCAGATCACAGGCAAAAGATTTTTAATCATATCCAATTAGAAAAGCTGTTGTTTTCAAGATAAAAACAGTAATTCTGTCGAGCCTCAGAGATTAAGCAGCTGTGACATGGCAGCGTCAGTCTCTGCTGGTATCCTCAGCTTTTATTTATTCATAACAAACAGAGAAAACCACCCTCTGTTTTCTCACCTGGAGAAAATGACTCTCTCTGCCCTGTACTCCCAGCTGATCATCTCTTAATTCTGCAGCAGGTCACACCACACACTCACACAGCAGCAGAGGGAGGATAACTCTCTACAGGAGTGCTGTGGTGTTTGGTCATTAAGATCCCAGGAGAGGACACAAACACACACTCGGCTGTTTTTGTTGCTCTGATGCAGCGGGAAGATTCATTTGGTGCATAATAAGGCTGAGATGTAACATCACAGCGATCGGAATAATAAAATAGATCTAGAGACACAACACAGTGAAGTCCAGTTTATCTAAACCCCGGTTAAAATGCCCTGACGTTGGTTAGAGATGAATCAGGGAACCAGTCTGTTTACACTGAGACTTCTTTCTTTTATATTTGGCCAAGTTCAGATTGATTTTAGCTCTGTGTAAAAAAAAAAAAAAACCAGACCCATCATTCAACTAAATGAGACAGAGAGAGCTCCAGCAACAAAACTCAGGGCGCCCACAGTGTGTGAAACACTCATTTTAACATTTTTCATCTCCTGTCTAGACTCTTGTACTCGTCCAGTCTGGTACACCTGCTGCACACCTGTAAAGTTCAGGATCAGAACCGACTGAAATGATCTTTAAATCTGTTCTGGACCCGACCTGTGACCTGAGCCGTCGGCTGATAAAGTGTCTCTGAGCTGCTGCAGGGTGCACAACAAAGACCTAAATAAAATGAGGTGAATAAATAAAACACGAGCAGATTCTGCAGGCACACACACTTGGGCACAGTTTCAGTGAATTATTTCCACTTGTTTTTTTCCTCGTGCCTAATATTACACACAGCTAGCACACCGCCGATACCTTCATTCATTATTTAAATCTTCTGACCGACGCCAGGATTTAACTGTCAACTGACCTCGAGTGTGGTGCTGACGCCGGGCGGAGCTGGAAGATCCAGTTTATTCAGTGAGATCACAAAAGATATAAGACTTGAAATCTGTATCTCTACAACCTGTTTAACGTCACAGTGAAAGATGAAACCATCTCGTAGTATCACTCAACTATCTTTTATCTATCAACTATCTATTATCTTGTTGATAAATGAAGCAGCAGTGGTTTAAACACAGGTTTCTGTCTGAACAATCACTAACGCTGACGATCATCTGGCCTCTCGTCTTTCTTGTCCCATTAAAAGTCAGCTTGTCCTCAGATCACAGCAAAGAACTTGGTGAGCGCAATTACCAGAAATAATGATGCTGAAAACCACCAACATGTGTGTGTGTGTGTGTGTGTGTGTGTGTCGTACCAGGTGATGATTGATCACTGGAAGCCACTAAAGTGGCAGGAGTGGGTCTTCGTCTTCTGATCTGAAAAAGTAGAAAACAGTTGTTCTGTCATGACAGTGAAGTCGTAAAGACGCTCTGGAGACGAAGATCAATCTCAACACTTTGGTTCTGTGATAAATCTCCAGCTCTTCCTCGCTCTAATTTCACACACTCTGCCTCCTAATGATCAAAATGTTCAGTCGTGCTCTGAAATGAGCCTGTTCTTATTACTCAGCCAATCAGGGAGAGTCCAACTCTGTTCCCTTAGGAACAGGAGTCTGGCTGTCAACACCCAGACCAGCATCCTCTGCCCCTCGTGATGCTGGCAGCCCATAACACAGGCTGGTTTGGGTTTGGGCGTCTTACAGTTTGAAGATGTCTGATCTGGGTGAGAGCAGTGCTGGACCTCACAGTGCTGGACCTGTGCAGTGAGATCAGCGGGGCAGCCTGCCACCACCTGCTCGCTTCTTGGCTCAGGACGGGTGGAGTGTGGCAGCTATGGAGCATTGTGGGATAAGTGATGCAGAGACGTTTCAGTGAGCTGCTCAGTTAGTGTTCAGATGTAGAGTCGACAGAAAGCTCAGTCTGTGGATAGAAAGTCTTATGATGGCGGTTATGATACAAAACCTTTGTTGTTTTTAACTGCAAACAGGCCAGTGTGTCCGTTATTATACAACACGTCTGAGATGCAGACAGGTTTTTATGGAGAAGGCGTCTGCAGCAGCAGTAACAGTTTAGAATCTCTCAGTTGCCGGACACGAGTCTGATCCAACGTTATTTTTTAGAGAAGTCCAAAATGTGTTTTTTATTCCAGAGCTGAGATATTTTTACAGGCAGAAAACTGCCTCTCAGGTGAAATCAGTCTCACATCTACGTCTCCAAATCCAGAGATTATTTTTTTGGGCGGAAGCTCAGTGATTAATTTTCAGTCACCTCCAGGACCAAGTGATAACTTTTGCTATTTTACTGCTCCATAAACCTAAAGGGCTGTGAGGAATTTAGACAGTCGATTATTCACACACACACACACACACATGCTCTCCGTACACATCGCTGACAGGGTGCTGACTAATACTGGAAGTCATGTGAGCCCCAGTCCATACATCTTCTCTAAACGCTGGTCGTGCACTTAAAAAGCCGTTTCCCCTCAGCCCACACGTCTGCAGCATCACATGACATTTAACAAGACATTTTACGTTGGTCAGAGGCTGAACTCTCCTCTGAGACGAGAAATTAAAGATCAAAGTCTGAGCAAAAGTGGAAAGCCAAAGGTTTGAGCTGTGCAGAGAGAAGTGACTTTATAATGGAAGGCAAACACACAGGTCTCCTTTTTATTGCAGGTGAATTCAAGGTTAAAATGTATTAAGTGACAGAAAATTGGAAAATGAATCGTTGCCCTTGGATTATTTTCCCAAAGTGCAGGTTTGAGGCAAAACAAAAAACAAAAAGCAAGAAGAAATGATGTAATAACAAAAATATTAAGAAGAACAAAACATCACTTCTTCACTTTTTCCCTCACACACACACAGACCGACAGATCTGTGGTCTGAGCCCTGACTGGTGTTAAAGCTAAATTGATTAGCTTTACACTATAATGACATTAAATAGAGGAATAATGTGCAGTAATGAAAAATGAGCAGTCAGTAGTATCTCAGCAGCAGAGTCTAATTGGATATTCAGATGTGAAAAGGCTTCATTACCTTTCAATCCACAGCCGAGGATTACAGGAAGGCCGTGTGAATGAGAAGCAGCATCGTGTGCCTTCTCTTTCCTTTAACAGGCACGCAGAGATGTGTTCCTGCTTTGTACAGATTCCCAAGAAAACTGCTGACCTCACATCCTGAGGTGCAGGTCAGCTATTCAGCTGTGTTTCCTCTCTGCGTCCACGCTCAGTGTCTCTAACGCTAAAATCTGAGTTTAGAAACACGAAATCACAAATAAATCCAGGTTTGTCCAAATGCTGAGTTTAAAGACTCACGACATATTTAGGAGACACTGAAGCTATATTTGTATCTGCATGTGCCCACGTACAGTTCAGTATGTGCATCCTCACCACACTGTAGGAAACCCTGCCTCCTGGAAATTACATTCACCTACAACTGAACTGCGTTATCAGTTATTTTGTGGTGTTGGTGTAATCGTAGTTTCTAGGAGACGAGCTTGAACGCGGCACGAAACTGAACGATTCTCCCACACAGCTTTTTCAGTCTGCAAACCAAGAAGAGTTTAAATATCCTTCGTCTGTGTCTGCATGCTGGAGCTTCTACGCTTCTGTTTCTGTGAAGTCACACTCTCTCCACAGATAATTTAAACTGGAGGAAAGAGTGAGTTTTTTCAAATCAAATACAAATGTAGTCAAGAGTAGGAATTTTCAAAGTTGGAAACTTTCCCTGGGAATTACCGGGAATGAACTGGAAATTTGCAGAATTGCAGGTTAGCCTTTAACAGGGAACTAAACTCATCATCATCCAGGAGATTTAATATAAATTCAGTTTATATTAAATGTGTGTATTCCTCCATCATTATGAGGCCAGCTCTCATGGTGTTAGCTCAGCTGTGACGCTGACACAGACTGGAGGTTAGAGTTTGATTCAGCAGCTGACTGAGGATCTGTTTATCTGGTATAATATCAAGTGTTCTGAGATGTGGACTGATGCTCCACAGCTTCACACAGAGGTGTGTGGAAATTTCAGGGTTTACTTTGTGGGCTCCTGGAGAAGTTAAACTTCTAATTAACTGCTCCCCTCAGCCAGGCCTCCCTGCAGCTGTAACACAGTCAAAGCTGGAGATAAGCTTCATGCTCCCCTGGTTAATGAGCAGTTTGGTCACATATCTGTGGGATGATTTAAATCAAATCTGTGAATCCTGGTTCTTTTCTTTTTTTTTGATATGTTACTAATTTTGTCTGTGTCTGATTTGTGTTTTTGTGAAGCACTCTGGAGCCGAGGCTTTGAGAGCTACAATAGAAATGTTTTACTAAGTGCTGTTGTGTACACTATGAATCTGTGTACTAATGTTTTCACCCTGTGTGTGGGTTTTGTTGCCATTCCTAAAAATCCACCCTGCCGGCCCAGATTACAGCACAACGAGCCGTGGCTGTGTAGAACTGATTATACTCAGAGTCATTGTTATTCTCCCCGATCCTCCGCTCACACAAATACCACCACTCACTGGACAGACTCTGCTCCTCAAACTGCCACGCCGGCTTTTCAACCCACCGTCCGTTTAAAATGCAGTTCTGTCAATCCTCACAACAGCGAACAAAAAACAGCCTTGGAGAGATATGGGTGGGCAGGAGAGCTGTGCATGCCTGATATTCTGGATGTGTGGGGGCAGAGGACAAAACACCCTCGGCTGGAAAATATAGGTCAGGCCGAGAGACGGTTCCTCCAGCGGACCACGGTGGTGTTTGTGCAGAGAGGAAGGATAATCAGCCAAGGTTATGCACAAACAATACGCTCCTTTTGTTTGTTAAATCTGCATTTACAGACAGAGGAATGTAGAGATGTATTCATGTCAACTCCTTCACTGTCTGCAGCTGCTCATACTTTAGTGATTAAAACAGAAGTGACCTTGGGAGCTGCTCTTATCATGGAGAAACCAAACTTGTAGCTAATTGAGGTGACAGAGGAGGAACAAAGGTTTTCAGTCCAAAATCTACTCTGGGAAATCCTCCACCACCTGACCGTGATCTGCCTTTGAGAAAATCAGCAGTAGCTTTGTAATCCCTGCGCTATCAGAGTCGCTCTGTGACCTTCAGCAGAACATCGTGTTTGCACCGGTCAGCACCCTGAATCAGGAAAAAAAGGAGGGGGGGCATTCATTCTGCTGCAGAAGTACAAGTTAGAGGAAACTTCCCCCAAACCACCAACACTGGGTGAGCAGAGGCACTGCAGAGCTGTACAGGAGTCAATACACCAGCCTTTACCGTCTGAGAGGATTCATGTGATTCCTCATCCTTCATTCTCTCATTTGAAATATGATCTGAGCCATAATAAATCCTCTCATTCAGCTCTGAATAGAAAGAATTAGAACCCTGATCACTCACTTGTACTTTCTTTTATCTCAGTGCTCGAGCCTCCATCTCACTTTCTATCAAGTGAGATAGAAGTCGTCTTCTCTCAAACAGCTGCAGATGGGAAGGAGGAGTTAGATACACAGGATAAATCTCTTTTCTCTGTCAGCCAAGGACGTTTTTTGCTGATGATCATAAAGATAAATACCAGTAGTTTACATTAAGATATAAACATGATGTTTCCAGTGAGCACAGTTTATCTTTATGTCTGTTACTGCAGCAGCTGTGTCTCTGTTTGTGTCTTAATGACTAAACAGGACCAAAAGGAGCTGGAAACTGACAGTTCAGGAGTTAATGTGGAAACATCTGTCAAACTTCTGGTTGTTGCACAGCACATGCTGCAGTTAACGATGATGAAGGAGCTAAATTTATCTCTCAAAATCAATTACAAACATGGCTCCTCGTTTCTGGCCAGCAGCCGTCCATCACAGTTTAAACTAAGCTAATGTTTCTTGTTGACTCAATTTGAAACAAGTAAAATATGAAGATGCACATGTAGCAGGTAAAAAGTCAGCAGACTCACATCTTAATTCTCTAAGCTGTAATTAATTGTTTTATTAATGTTTAATAAATTGTTGTCTGATGTTTTACAGATCAGTTATGAGTCTTTAATATGATGACACTTCATCAGGGAGACCTCTCAAAGCCGCCATGTTTGGAGTTATAAATGTTCGTAAGTCATCAACACTCATTTTCTAATAAATCATTTTCTACACAGTCAATGTTAATAGGTCATTAATGAGGTGTAACGAGCTCCTCAGTTTATAACAGATCATAATCACCTGTACAAATTAACAACTAATATCTACAGTGATCAGTTCTGATTTTTGTCCAGATATCATCAGTTTATTGGAGTAAAAGAAGCAGCTAAAGTGTCATGTCATCCAGGAAACAGTGTGTTTTCAGAGAAGTGATAAAAATGTAGTTTCTAACTTTACAAAGAGCTAATGAGTTTATCTCTGCTGGTTAAAACCACAAATTTTCAGTTGAAAGTTTTTCGATTTGCCTTAATGTGCAGAGCTATGGCTGGTGTGAGAATAATAATAATCTACTGCACTCAAAAGTTCTTCTTGGAAAATGGCCGTCCTGAGGCAGCAGAGTAATTGTTCTGTTCTCGGGGGAGCAAAGATGGTGTGACACGTCAGCGTCTGGGAATATTAGGGAGGACACTGTCTCAGCCCTGAAACGTCTGTAATAAAAGACCATTACCTCAAAATGTCACGATTCATCATCTCAACGAGGAATATATTGCCTTCATCTGTGAATATAGTTTTCTCAAGCAAGCGCTCCTCATCTGAATGACGGACAGAATGAAGGAGTTTAATATCAGCTGAGACAGAGAGGATGTGACGCGTATTTTTCTGTGAACAACGCCGTCACTCAAAGCTGTAAACAGTTTAATTTGGAGGTAAAGCAGCTGTGTTAATGGTGTTTTATGAACAACAATTACAACCTTAATGTGGGGAAATAACCCAGTGTTAACACGACTACTGCTCTAATCAGGCTGCTGCCTCCGTCTGGTGGTGATGGATTCATTAGTGAGTGTATGTTCGAGTTAATTCAGTGGTTTTACAATTTAGGAAATGTGCATGTTCACTGTCTTGTTGAGAGACAAACAGTCACGGCTCTCAGATCTTTCAGATAACATCCCATGAGTTTAGCTCAGGAAAGAAACAGGGAGGAGACGCTCGGCTGCTGCAGACCCTTTAAAACACTGTTCTGTTAATGGAGCTCATCTTTCAAGCCTTTACTGTGAGAATAGTGAAGGAATTGTTTCACATTTTGGGAAATAAACGTATTGGAGAGTCAGATGAGAAGATCAGCACCACTCCCATGACTGCCTGCTAAGATTAGCTTAGCATAAAGACCGGAGGCAGGGAGAGAGAGGTGGTCTGAGTCCATCAAATATTTAAAAAATAAAATCAAAAACATGCCCAGCAGCAGCTGCACGGCCACATTCAGAGCAACATTAGCCCTGCATGAAGACTCCCAGCTCTCTCACTGGTTTTACTGCGTCTGACAAAACATCACAGGGTTGTTTTTGTTTTCACCCTGACTCAACTTTTACTGCAACGCAACATCCAGTCAGACACTGAGTCAGAAATCAGGTCCTCGCAGGTACACACTCCTGGTGTATTACTTGGTTTGTTTATCTCTTGATGAAGGACAACATGCTCGTAACTTTAAGTTGTAAAAGACACAAATTAAACTTTGTACCAGTTTGTTTTCAGAATAAATACTATTTCCCCAAAATGTAATGTAATATATAACACATTCAGAAAAGAACATAGTAATCTTCGTCCTCTGACTCGGTCTGGTCTTGGCCTCTATAAGGTACAGTCAGTTTGTGCTCGTAGGAACACAGTGAGCTCTGACGTGAGGTTTTGATCATGGTGGATGAGAGGATGAGTGTGTGTGCTGCTGTGAGGGCCTGACCTCGGGGAGGCTGTTCTGACTGACGTGCAGTTCTCCACGGAGGCTGATTCACCGTGTTGGGAGGTGTCAGGTTGCAGAGATTACTGAACCGTGGGTGAAGTCCCCCCGGTGTGACATTCATGAGTGTGCTTGCAAACACAAACACATCCACACGTTTCTGTTTTGTTTGTTTTTTTTACATCTACAGATCTCTTTCTTTTTCTGTATATCTGACTGTGGCGCTGCAGGGCTCTCATGTAAAAACCACACACTTAACAACCAGCATGCTGCAGAGGCTCAGCGGCCACTCACAGTCGTCTCAGAATAAATTGAAAATGTACCCTAAAAGGGTAAAGTCCCAGTGGCAGTCAGCCAGGCTTTGGTCATGCTTATTGAGGGTGAGAGCTAAGAGCTCTCTGGAGTTTTTGCAGAGGAAATAAACTGAATTGGGCTTGTGTACAGTTAAAAGGAGATGTGTCTGACGGTGAAGAGGAGCAGGTAAACACCAGGCTGGAGGTGTTTAAATCCTGAATTGAATCACTGAGACCTCGGCCCAGACGCTGGACAGCGAGTCCCAGACACCCAGACACAAACGAGACAGAGAGAGACCACGAGCAGCTTTAATTAGACCTGCATCTTTCAAACAGACACAGGACTGAGGGAAGAGTGGACAAACACACAGACACACAACCAGACAAACACACAGGACATTCATCTTTACAAACGTACCACAGGCACCAATTTACAGACAGTGTTCCTGATATCACTTGGCTAATTGCACACCAACATAATTATCTCCTCACCAATGCAAACTAATAAGTTTCAGGCCATCCAGTCTTACTGCTTGTCTGTTGGCAGACTCAGTCCTGGTAGATTTGGTGAGACCTGTGTTGGTAGCAGGAAGTGAGCAAACACTTTGTTTCTGTTTCCAGTGCAGCCAAACAAACTCACACTGACCATTTGAATTCAGTGCCATTAAAAGTGTTTGTTTCTCTAAAACAACATGAGTATGAAGGTTTACTCTGTTTCTTTCTTTTTCTTTAAAGTAGCTTTGATGACACTGAATGACTGTTGACAGTTCAGAGAACAGAACATCCTCCCTGACTGCAGCTGAGGAGGGCTGGTTGTATCTGACTACACACAGGTGACCTCTGTTTCACTTACAAACACAGATGTAATTAAATATTGACTATTTGATTCAGGTGAGCTAGCTGAGCTTTGTTCCTGCTGTCTGTTAATGAAACATGTTCCACCTGTTTTAAGACAAGTCAAGATGTCTGCTGTGAAAAAGATCTGTCGGCTGCACCAGTGATGATTTAGGTTTCTCCTGTTAAGGAACAAGTATCCTGTGTTTTAGTTATTCATTTAAATCACAGTGTAGAGATCTGTTTAAAATCCTCTTATTTAATCTTCTTAACACATCAGACATGAAAACCAGGGGTGAGTGTGTTTTATAGGTGCAGACGAATCTTTTCGTGACTGATATAGTCGCCTATAGCTGCAGGCGTTGTATCACGTTTATCACTGGAGTTCGTCCCTTAAAATCGTGTCACGCCCACCTAGCTCTCCCTCAAACACACCAACAACGTTCAGCTGTTTCACAGTCAGTCTGAGCTTTTTAAACTTGTCCAGAAGTTCTAACTCAGTCTGAACCAAACCTTGACCGAACAGAACACACTGCACACTCCTAATATCTGAGCTTCACAGTGTCAGTGGGGAGAGAGAGGAGGGGTGTAGTCAGACTCATAAATCTTAGCTGGTTTTACTCGAGGCTTATTCATTATGAATGGCCTGTCCTGTTCATATTATATTTATACAAAATGAGAAAATGGGACACATCTTTTCACTGCATTCTCTGCAGGCACACGGTGAACTGAGAGTCCTTTGCTCTTATGTCATGAAGTGATGCTGCGTTTAAAGGATCCTAAAACATCTTTTAATCTTCTCAGAGCTCCTCTGTGATAGTTCACACTGACCCGAGCCATGAAGTTTGATACGAAGCAACTTTATCTTGCGATGCCACTCGACTTTATGTCAGTATCTCGCTGCCGTGCAGAACATGCCAGTCAGTCGCTCAAACCAAAACAACACCAGACCCCCGGAGACACATCCATATACTGCAACACGCCTTCTGAGCGCCGCTGAGCCACCGTGTGTCTCTGACAACCTGCTACTCTGTGACTGCAGGCGGAAAAATCAATCTTAAATTCATCATTTTCACGTTAGCGCTGCATTGGAAAAGACACAGTCTGCATGGGAGTAATAAGACACTGATGGTGTGGTTTCTGTAAAGCAGCAATTTATCATCAGGTTATATTACAGCATCTTAGACACAGCACACTGCGTTTTTCATTCCAGCTGAGTTGCTCGGTTTTGCCTGCTCATGCTGGATTTAATGACTGGAGCTAATATTTCTCAGTCATTTGTTCCAATTTTCTCAAAGTGACAAATATTAACTGAGATCTCCTCTTGAATCTTAATGTTGCAAAAAGTCCAGAAATGTCACTGATGCATAAAGAAACCCTGAAAGTCACCTCCTCTTCCTCCCCCCTGTTTCTCCCCCCCTCCCTCACTCCTCCTTACCTGTTCAGCTGCCTCTGGGTCCAGGTGGGTGTCCAGCAGGGGGACGGTGAACTGTATCTTCCTGGGGCTCCCAGTTTCCATGGTGGCACTTGTCTGTCAGAGAGGAGGAGGAGGAGGAGGAGGAGGAGGGGATGATCCGAGGAAGGAAAATCCGTACAGGAGAAGGAGAGTGAAGAGCTCAGTGAAGGTGGCTGAAACAGAAAATAAGTGGAATCCAGCTCAGGAAAAAAAAAACAGCAGGTTGTTTTAGTTTCTGTCTGACTGTTTTCTGCTCTTCACACACTTCTCTTCCTTTTTTGGCCCCCTATTTCTTTTCTACCTTATTCTCTCTATCCTCAGCACCTGCTGGTGTCTCTATTGTGGCTTCACTCTCCTTCCTCTCCGTCTCTCCCGGCTCACAGCACGGAGGCAAGGGCATTCTGGGCTGGGAACACCTCTCCTTCACTCTCATTCGCTGTGCACGACTCCCTTTCACACCAAGTCCCACCCTCTCCTCACGTTTCTTTCTGTCTGTATTGGATGCCTGAGATCAGGGCTGTTCTGCAGCAGTGCCTGCACAGATGGGAGAGTGATAACCACAAAGACATACTCTCTCTCTCTCCCTCTCTGTTTTGGATGTGTATGAAAAAGATGCATCCTCTGGTTTCTGCTTGAAGAGAAAGTATTTTTAAAATCGCCTTCCTACACATGCTTAAATATAAATATAAACACAAAGAAGCTCGCTCAGAATGAGTCATGACTCTCTCACACCTCAGTTGTAGGTATATAAATCCCTGTCAACATTCAGCACAGCGGCACAAGTCATTTTACAAAATATCTTAGCATGTATTTGATGAATAACAATTATTTGACCTGTATTTTTGTAGTGTATAAGTAAGAGGAGCCACATAATGACGCCGCCTGGCCAGCACAATCTGTATTGATCGTCTCTAGCCTGAGTGTCCCTACATCCCACGTCTGCTGGGACCTGATACCTGACACCAGCTGAGAAGCAGATGACCGCTGTTTTGTTCCAGATTTGCAGTTTTGGGGAGAAACTGTTTTTTTTCTAATCTGGGCAGAAATATCACAAACATATATAACACATAGAAGAGCAGCACTCACAGTGGGAAAAAGGATTTGATTCCATGTGTTGTTTTTTCTTGTCACAATCTGGTGCCTACATTACCCATAATGCAGTTTGACTCAGTCAGAGGTTCAGGTGTGTTATGCTAGTAGCAGGCAGCAGAGGTCCTGTAAGTAGACTTTAACTTGACACACACCATGACTTTGTGAGCACATTCTGCATTGCTTTGTGTTTTTCCTTTGTTTGCTGCTTCACAGATGAGACAGACAGGAAATATGGAGAAACAGCGAGAGCAGCAGCGGGACTTGAACCAGGGATGAAGTGAACAGAAGCCGCTCACCCCTGACCGCTGGGCCACAGGCCCGAATTTGAACATTTTACAGAGAATCAAGATATAACTCTAACCAGGAAAGACTCACAGTGAGCTGGATAAAGACGGTATTTTCCTTCAGAAGGTAAATCACCTGACCTTAAGATCTCCCTCTTCCTATGTTCATATATAAATAAATGAAAACAACATCAGAATCCTTCTGTTTTTAACCCGGCCATTACGCTGCTCCTCCACACACAAAAGGCACATTCTCCTTTTCTCGCAGCTGAGACTGAAAGAGCCACAGTGATAATAAAAAAGCTGCCACCGTTTTCCTGAATTATGTTTTTGTCGTCGCAGCAGAGAAGTGTGTTAATAAGAGGCCAGATGAGAGAGAGAGGTGACGACAGCTGGCTGCACGGCCTCCCTGTACAGCCTCTGATGTTTACAGGGAATGAGAAGAAACATGGGTCTGATTCTTTGTGTCTTAATGCCAGCACAGTGTTTGTGTCTCTGGTTGAGCTAGCTTCAAAGAAAAATGCCTGCAGCCATGTTCACAGTCTCCTACAGAGCGCTAAAGGTTCTGTTTCTGTAAAATTCAAGTGTAGAGTTTCAGTATTTTATGGTTTCACAGGTCTGCGTCTAAACTCATCAGATATCTTACAGTGAGGGCTTCGCTCAGGATTTCACTTTGAACCCAAAATACAGTCACCTTCATTTTTCTGCTGTAGTTTCAACTCAAACAGAGAAAACAATAAAAACAGACCAAAGATACGAGTGGGAATCATCGAACCAAACCACCCACATACGTGCATCTTCACTCCCTTCATCTGTCCAACTAATTATCTCTTATGAGCGAGCTGCAAACACGTCCTTGTTTGTTTGTTAGTGCAGCCGATGTACAGTAACACAGATGAAGTCACATCACGTTTCAGACACTCACTCACTCGAACAGTGTAGAGAACTCAGCATCTCAAAGCATTAATGTCAATAAATGTCAAATCAAAGAGCAGGATTTCTTTAAGCGCTGCAGTGTCGTCAGTTCTGTCAGAAGTGGTGGCTGGAAACTATAACAGGACTAAAATGGAGCTTTTCTTTATATCATCTGGCCTCTGGTTGCAGCATTAAGTGAATGAAAAAAAAATCTGTGCCACATTTTATTTTCTATCACTGCCAAAGAGTCTGCTAACAGGCATTCTTATTATACGAATGCATGAATGGAAAACAACGGCTGGAACTATAAACTAAAAAAAATCCAAAAACACAGCAGCATTAATGGTTGTAACTGTAAATCCACGTCCTGCTGTGCCGCTGATTAGATTCTGAATCGACTCGGGTTTTTTCCAAACACGTTTCATGAGATGTTGTTGTTTTTGTTTTGTTGCTGTTTTTCTGTTCTGTGTTGTTTTGTTACATGAAATGGTCTGGTTCTGTACCATCACGCCGTGCATAATGAGGAATTTAATCTCGTGCCCTTCGTGCCTTTTAGACATGCAGGAGATCACACCTCTGCAGTTTACCCTTGACATTGCTGTTGCTTTTTTCTTTTTTAAACCACATCATCCACCGGCCCCGCAGCCATTGAAGCCTGTTGTGTGTGACGAATTGTGCTGTGTCATGGCCACGGCCACTTACGGCTGAGACCTCCCTCTCTGCTGTTCAACATGGCTGCCTTCCAACATGATGACCATGAGGGAAGGCGGGGGGGGCAGCGTCGAGGAAAGGTCAGCAGGCTGTAGACAGACGTATTTATCAGAGCAGGAAGGCCAGTACATGTGAAGTTAATGTATACAGTAGGTGATAATAACAGTATCTTTACATCTCATCTCTGTGCATCACCCCCTCCCCCTCTCTGTCCGTCTGTCCGTCTGTTATAACTGCTGCAGACAGACTTTTTGCCTGAGCCTCCTGCAGACTCATGAAATTCAGATGAGTTGAGTCTTTCTCTAACTGAGCCGTGCAGATCAGAGGCTTCAGCTGCGAGGACAGCAGCACCCACACCCTGATCTCTCTCTTCTCTTTGTGTATTTTTTTTATCTCAACATGCTTCTTGTTACTAACTGGATGTTGTTTCTGATAAGTCATTGCTGCTGCTCTTTGTTGCTGCACATTTTATCGTTCAGTTTTGGACGTACGTCTCGCGCACACTCAGAAATTCTGGTTGGGATCCTCTTTGTTTTTTTTCTTGCTGACAGGTTCTCTCTCTAAAAAAAAACACTCAGCTTCATTAGTGTCAGTGTTGATGATGCTGCGTTTTGTTTTCTGTCCATCACGTCACTGTTTTCTGGGTGACTGCCTCTCTGATGCCTTTTCAGGGCAGCACTGCAGGCCATCATGTCGCCTGACCTAAAGGCAGCATCAGAGACCAGACGCTGCTGTCCAGCCAGGGTCTCTGGTCTGGGAGTTGAGATGGTTTTGGTGGTGAGGTACGACCTCGGTGCAGAAGTTGATGTAGTCCAGGACAGCAGAGGAGCACTCCCTCAGCTGAGCTCCCTGAGAAAACACTCACTCTGTACCTGCACACCCTTTCTTTAAGGACCTGTGGGGGTGTGCTGTAAGTCTGTAGGATGCTGGATGTAGGAGAGAGGACGAGGAAAACATACCTGACCCACATTTAGCAACAATGCACCTTGATTACACCATCAATGGTCATAATATACCACAGACATAGGAGAGCAGTGACTCAAGTAAAAGCAAAGATCTGTCAATAGTGTCCCATCAGCAGTAGTCATCCTTCATTGGGTCCTGTGGTCCATTAAGGAGGACTGGGAGGTCAGGCTAATAAAAGAGTCCTCCTAAGAGGGATTGACGTGCTGTCCTTCCCAGTAATTGGCTGTGGAGAGTGTGAAAGCGTGGAGTAATTGCATGTTTCTGTGTTTTAATTAGTACTGAAGCTTATTGCACGCTGCTTCCCCAGGTGGCCTGTAAATCAACCACACACACACACACACACAGCCGCTGCTATAGACTGCAGAAAACCACGGGCATCACTTTACATTAAACAGACAGCAGCTGGATAAAACCATTTCCATCCAGATCTCCTGAAACTGGATCCCTCACACTGCTGTGTGTGTAGAGATAAAAGTAAAGTAACTACATGTTCAGTGATATAATTTTACAAACAAGGTTTCCTCTTTCATATTCGCGCTGCAGCACATTTCTTCTCTGTCCGTCCTTCACTCAATTTACATTCTTCTGATGTCTGAGCGAGCCACTACACACAAATTTAATGTAGTGGAAAAACAACCAGGGTAATTATGTCCTGGTGTGTGGTCTCGCAGATGTTCTTCTCTGTGCTGCTGCAGAGACTGTTACTGTTTAAATTATAACAGCTCCTCATGACATTGTTTTCATGTTCCGTGCGTGTCTGACAAACATAACTGAGCTAATCGGTTGTTGGAAAACGTATTAGAATCACAAATGAACAGCTGTTGTTTTTGACACCTGTGAGCTCACAAAGAAGGTCATGATATCAATATCTGATATCTAAATTAGAGCTGAGATGACATATTTGCTGAGTAGAGCTTCTCAAGTGAGAGGATTCGCTGCTTTTTCTCTGTTTTATATTATTTAGAATTAACTATTTGATGGTTTTGGATCCGTGGTTCAACAAAATAAGACGAGACCCTGGGCTTTGAGAACTTGTTTATGCCATTATCTGTATTTCAAAATGAATATTTATTCAAGTATTTTTGTTTTGTCAGACAGAAACTAAGAAGAGATTTTGTTCGATTTCTGCATCTGATTTTTGTACAGTACTGTCCAGTTAATACACTGTGAACAGGTGAGTGTGATCTTGACCTTTTCTACATTATTCACAACAAACACACACACACTGAAGTTCAGCTTTTCCAAGTTCAAAGCTCTTTTATTTGACCAGAGAACAAAAGAAATTCTAAAAAAAAAAACAAATCTGAGCGATCAATTTACAGCAAAAACGTTTGGTCCTTGATAACATTCAAGTCAAGACAAATAAGGTCTGCTCAGAAAACTTTAACAGGCACCAGTTAACATGCTTTGCAGTGATGGAAATCTTAACAGAAGACGCTCCTGTCATCTTTAACTAAATGTCGGGTGTCAAGTCAGGCCTAATGGGCTGAGACGGTGTTGAAAGGAAGGGGAGAGGTGTTAAAATAATTCAGATTTATTCATTCAAATTTAGTCTCTCCACAGTTGGCCGCTGCTTGGCCTCGTACCAGGACAGTGATGTGTGTGGATCTGCCTGCCAGATTATTTCTTGCCAAATCTCTGGGGCACGGCCATACTCCAGATCTGACCGGGGGCTCCCTCCCAGTTACGAGACTGTATCTGATCCTCCGACACAACCTGCCCTCTGGATCCACGGCCGAATCTGTGAGGAGGAGAAACAGCAGCGAGAACTGACGTGAGACATTTTTATTTCTACTTTGGGGCAATGACACTGAAAAACTGCTGTTGGTGAGGAATAAATGCAGATAAATATAAGTTGTGTTCAGAGGACGTTTGACGGTTACATGGGATGTAGGTTAAAGGTAACAGAGCATCACAATCAATAGCTTTAGTAAAATGTTGAAACCCTCGAGGCCGAGGCCACAATTTCAGGTCAGAAAAATGATCTAATCTTTGCCAGAACAGAGGCTGATGGCTCCTGAACCACTTTTACTAATGGACATCTCAAGTACATAATGTTTCATCCATATGGTGGCATTTTAAAATTCAGATGGGCTGCAAAAGAGTAAATGGATTTTCATTTTCTCTGCATGTACAGCTGCAACTGATGAAAAGATAACAAAGATTTTAGGACAGTTGCAGCTTTATCTTCTCTTACATTATGATTAACTGAATATCTGTGGCTTTTGGACAGTTGTTTGGACACATCGAGACATGTGATCACCTGGAGCTTCAGGAAATAGTGAGGATAATTAAGTGAGAAAATAATTGTCTGCAGTATTTCAGGTCACATTTTTCAGTGCAGTGGTAAATATTTGTTTTTAATTCAGCGCTGACTGGAAGCTGCTGCACTGCGGCTGAGACAGTACAGTTTTCTAAATGACTGGTTTCCCGTCTGTGTGTTTTTGCTGTTTGCGTCTTTCTGTGTGTGATAAATACAGGCTCTGTCGTGTCACTGACCTCTGTGGCTGATGGAGGACAGAGTTCCTGGTTTCTCTCTGAGACCCGAGCAGCAGAGCTCTGAGCACTGAGGCCAGCAGACGATCATCAACGCTGTTATCTGTGATCTCACTCTCCTGCAGCACAACAACACACACACAGACAAAAAGCTACTCTTTGCTTTCTGAACAAAGAAGGAACTTAAAGAACACTAACTGCAGTCGGCTTTAGGCTGCAACACAAACCCTGGGGGCTGTAACTCCAGTCAGTTTGTCCTGCTGTGACAGGGACCTTCAGATGTAGATACCAGCAGATAAATGTAGCCAGCTTTATCTTTATGCAAAATAAAACCCAGATCTGTCTGTCCCAGCACGCCACAAAGGAAAAACCTTATATATTTACTCACCATGTGATTCCTCCTCCTTTATCAGACTCTGTCCTGCTCTGACTGTCTGTTGACCCCAGAATATCTTACAGTGTATTTCACACTGTTGCATGAGGAGGAACACTATCTGAAATCTGAACGGGTTTTATGATTTAGTATCTCTCTCTGTGTCACATGGAGCGACAGACTTCTCTGAAACATGCTGGCATGACTTGACTTGTGCACAGAATTTTTCATTGCTTCTAATGTGTCACGGCTGACAGTCCAGATTTAAACCCTGCCTACAGACAGACAGTATATTCTAACACATAACCATGTGCGTCTGAGATATGTTTCAGAATTAGCTTTTTATTTTCAGATGCCAAAATTATTTTGGCAAATTGAATCTCGTGGTAGGAAACGTGCATTAACAATAGCGTATTTCCTCCTCACAGCTACAGATGACTCAGAGAGCTGAGCTATGAGAGTTAAACAGTTAATTTGCAATTCAAGTTTGTGATTGGTTTGTTGTCTCACCAGCCCTAGCAGGCGGTCGGCCATGTTCTCCTCTGAGCTGCCTGGCAGGATGTCATTTTTGTCCAGACCACCTTGGATGTGAAGAGCCTGACTGACGCCAGCCGTCGCCATGAGCAGAGCCAGAAGAGTCCCCACTGCAGCTGTGTCCATAGTGTCAGGCTGGAGAGGAGGTCAGATGAACGCTGACGAGGAAGAGGAAGAGTCTGACTGTCCGATTACACCTGTTGACTTCAAAGCCTCCTGGAGAGCAGAGGAAGGACTCGTCCTGGTCGGGGTGTAAGCGTCCTCTTTGTTCGGTGTCCTGGTTAACTTCAGTGGTCTCAGCATCCTCGCCAGGGTTTATATACACCTCGCGGTCACAGGCTGGAAACCCCCAGGAGAGCTGAGAGAAAGATGCTACTGTACAAAGGGGAACAGGGGACAGGATGGAGGAAGAACCAGCCCCTAATATGAGACTTAACCAGGTCCATTTAGCAGGATCAGGGTATTAGTGATGACTGAGCACCAGAGTGTGTTATTATGTGGCCCTGAGGGCAGTGCAACACAACTCTCTCAGTTATTAAACAGATAAATCCCTGCAAATGGACTCTGATCCACCAGTCCCTTTTGTCCACTGGTCCATGCTGCATGTACAGACAGACAATATGTATGAACACTCATTAGCCACTAAATCACTCGTCAATATGAAACAGATTAGCCTGCACAACTTTATCTTAGGCGACAAAAGAAATGAACCTAAAGAGGAGGACACAAAAGACTTAGAGAAGACATGGACAACACAATGACACATTAACTGGTGATTGTTTTTTATCTTTTACTCCAGAGATAATGTCTCTAAACCAGAGAATATAAGATATAACATCCTCTCACACCTCAGGGTTTCTAATAAAGTTACTCATTCCTCAGATTAATGTTGTGGATCTTTACTTTCATTTAAGAGGTCGTTTTGCAAATGAAGGCTGAACTGTTCAAGATCACTTTTCAGGTGGATGATTAATTTATTTATTAAATATCATTATCAGGACCATAGAAACGTTTCATTGAAAATGCTTCACACACACACTCTCCAAACGATTATTGGCACGAATGTAAAGCACACAGGTCAATACTGACGTTATGGGTCATTAAAATCTTTGCTTACGCAGTCGAACGGACAGTTTTATGAGTTTTTTTTTTTTAACATGCTGATGAAGGGATTTCAGAGAGAAGCTTCTCCCAAAGGAAAAAGAGTCTTAGATGAAAAACTTGTTTGTTCCAAGTCGGCTTCCCTCATTTTGTTCTTTTCAAACAAAGACGACTTCAGGCTTGATTTGTGAGAATGACACGGGCTTTATTAGTGCCACATGCATTCAGTTTGCGTCACTGTGTGTGTGTCTATGTGTGTGTGTTTATTTATGTGTGTGCAATAATTAGTCACTTCTCCAATACTGGATGAGACATCAACAGATTTGGCTCATCAAAGAGCCTAATGGGTGACAATCCGCTTAAACATACACACACACACACACACACACAGTCTAACTGTCCCTGTTTAACTACCATGGCAACCGTGACATCTGAAGGATTCTCTGGAGAATTAGTTTTCATTACTATAATAAGATCATAAGATTTTGGATTAGAGAAAAAAATCTAATGAAAAGGAACATTTATGTTTAGTCCGTGCTGCTTAGCTTCAGGTAAAGTTATTTTTAAAAAGACACATTAATATAAAAGACATTCAAGGTGTCTTATATGTAAATATTATGTTTTACATGATCAACTCGTCTGGCTCAGGTCTGATCAGATATCACCTGTGGGTAGAGTCAGGAAGAAGCACTGTGGCATCACCATAAAATAATTCAGGTATACTAAATATTATATTATTAACATTCTGAATGTGTCCTTTAAAATATGTTTCTTGGTGCTGAATCGTTTGATCCACAGTCAGAGGACAGTAGACTCTCCCGACATGGACAAAAGAGTTTACAATAAAGTGATAATTAATAGAGTAATAGATATTTTTATAGATCAGTCAAATTGTTTTGCTGTTCCAGACTTTCCATGTGTTCACCCTGTTTTAAAAAGCTTCTGACAAACAGAGGGAGAGTTTATCACAGCAGATGATTACATATTTATATTATATTTATTATTATAACCACTCTCTTTAGGCAGCAGAAACAGTCTGACATGACTGTAATGTTTTATCTGCATCACATATTCATATTAATTTCTTCCTATACAAAGGTATATGCATTTTATTTAAGAACCAACTAATAAGTGAATTCAGTTTCTTTAAAGTCAAACCTTTCAGACCTAACCTGTGTTAATCCTAATTACTGCACTACCTTTGACTGACTTCAGCCAGGGTTTGATGAGATGCAATTAATTTTGAACTTTTGAAACTCACAGAGGCCTGAAGAGGTAGCTGTGAAGCATCAGATTAAATAGCTCAAGACATTAGAAGCTTCATAGTACAGAGGATGTGGTTTCAAGTAGCTGGACACTAATGAATTATGAGCTTATGGGCAGCCAACGTTACCTGACGTCTGTCGTCATCGGTCGCGACGTGTCTCCTCATTGGCTATGAGCGCAGAGAGGCGGAGAAACGGAAGTCGGAAAACAGATTTAAACCAAGTTTGAACGCTGCTTCTGTTTGCCAGTACTGTGAGAAAACGCTGTTACAGGAGAGGGCTGGATGCTAAAACAAACTGTGGAGCTGCTTTTTTTGTGGTTAATGAAGAGATATGAAAGCTAAAACAAAGTCTGGAGCTGTTTTTTGTCGAACAAGAGTGAGGTTGGACGGTGAATACACGTGCGGCGCGAAGGTAAGGCAAATGGCTAGCGGCTAGCGTTAGCATCATTGTTATCGGAGAGCATAAGCATTAGCATTACCTTCGAATGATTTAATGATATTTTAATGCCATCCCGTCGTTTTTATCGCGTGGGTAAGAGTGTGTTTGTGTTTCTGTGACTGAGGCGTCCTGACATGAGTTGTGGACCTCCAACAGTTGGATCGTAATACAGTTGGCTCTTGGTAATCTCTGTAAATCCCTGCATTTGTTTACAGTCACTTTACCAACATTTTGCGTCTCTTTGTCATTCTGTGTTCCACCCCGGTCATTTTAACTCAGTTTACGGTGGTGTATCATGTCGTTGTCATCGGTTTGTGGCTATCTGTGGTCATTTTATATCATTGTGGCCCTAAACTCGCCACTAATGCTCATGCTAACACCCAAGTGTAAAGCAGCCAGCATTAGCATTGAGCATTAGCATTAGCCTTACCGTTTACTTATGTCTTTGAGGCTTTTCTCCTTTTTGGCTTCGTTTTAACTTGGGTTAAAGTGTGTTTGTGTGATTAAAGCGCCCCTGACATGAGTTGTGGAGGGTGGTGACTGTTTGTCTGTTTATAACTCCACTCTGCTCTTTGTAATGTTGTATGTATCATATCATGTGGCCATTTTGTGTCCATTTGTGGAGGTATCGCATTGTTTAGCCTCTCTAGCTGTTTTACGTCTACTTATGGTCAGCTGCTTTGTCGTTGCTTTACACCATATTGTGTCTTTGTAGTTTTGTGTCTATTGCAGGTCATTTAACGTTTCTTTGTGGTCATTTTGTGTTTCATTGTGGCACTTAAGCATCACATTGTGATCATTTTGTGACTCAGTTTTTGTCTCTGGCATTTTGTGTGTCTCTGAAGCTTTGTAGTAGTGATCTGTCCATAGCAGTCCATTGATCCCCTGTTGTGTATGTTATTGATTAGAAATTTGTTTGCAGTGACTTGAGACTTTATTGAGCTCAGGTTTGTTTTAAATACAAGCTTGACAACTAGATTTTAACTCTGTGCTCCTCCTACAAGAGCAGGTCACAGTGTATGAGCTGAGATTACTGTTAGAAAGTAATATAAAACCATTTCTAAAATAGCTTTTTTCAATAAAGTCATATTCTAGTTATATAATTAATTTATTCACCTCAAATGTGGTTGTCAAGCTTCTAGTGTTTAGTTTTCAGTGTTGTATTCTTCTACACTGTTCAAGTTTTAGAGTTGAACTATTTTTATTAACAAGGTTATTTGTTTTTCAACTGTTGTACTTGTGTTTTCCAGGTTTACTGGTTGAGCTGCTGCAGCCTGGACAGAAACACCAGCTCTCACCTTACAAACCAAACAGGTATGTGTCCTAAAGATTTACCCAGTGTGAAAAAATGTGTTGAATAGCTGAATTATTAATGTTAGTAACAGTTTTATTCTTTAAATCCCTGGTATTTAATGAGTTTAATTTTGAATGTAATAATATCTGATTAATCATGTCTATAAATTGTCAGAAAATAGTACTAGTTTATTATACTGATTTTTGAAACTCAAAATAGTTGTCAGTTAATTTTCTGCCTGTGGATTGAAGTATAATTAAAAACACCACAAGTTTAAACCCTGCTCTTAAAAAATTATCTAACTAAAAGTTTTTACATGAAATTCACAGTAATATACACGATTCCTCCAGTGAATAGTTGATGATTATCTTAAATCTTAAAGATAGAAATAAAGATTTAAGATAATCATTTTAGTTAATTTTTCCCAAATACTTATTGATTCTTAAAGATGTGATGTTTTTTCTTGTCATATATGACAGTAAACAGCCCATTTTCTGAGACACTCCTCTAACATTGACAAACAACAACAGTGTTCTGGTTCGCCTGTAATGTTGAATTTTTATATGTGTTTTGGGGTTAAATTGTTGATGAGGAATAGGTAGTAGAGTATTGATCATTTTCCTTTGTATGTTTCTCTCTTTATTTCCTCCAGGTGTCACCATTTTGTCCACAATCACAGAGCATCTTCGTCCAGACCAGGACTGAGGCCTCCAGGTAATTCACCAACAGCTTTACATCAAATGTCCAATACAGAGCACTGACATTAAACTGTTGATGTTCAGTATTTGATCTTCAGTCTGAATAGTTTGATTTGTCACAAAAAGATTATTTACATAGTTTGTGAATGTACAGTTCAAAGAAAAGGAAGAATTTAAACATCATCTCTGTCTCTCTCCCTCTTTCTTTGTCCCTCTCCTCTCTCTCTTTCCCTTTCTCATTAGGACAGTAAATCATAAAAATGTGAAAAACTTACTCAGTTCAGTGTCACACTAGAAACAATATAGTTTAAGGCATGGAGACACTTTTCTTAAATGTTTTGTTTCAGCTGTAATGTTGAATATTTCTCTGTGTTTTCATGGTTAAACTGTTGATGAGGAATAGGTAGTCGTGTATTGATCATTTTCCTGTGTATGTTTCTCTGATCTCCTCCAGATGTCACCACTTCATCCATGACATCGTCCACAATCACCAAGATGTCATCCACAATCAGAGGCATTGTCCATGATCAGAGAGACATGGTCAAAAATCACAGCGACCAAGTCAATTTGAAGGCATCGTCCACAACCAGAGTGAGATGATCACAGAGACACACACATAGTCCAAGGTCACTTGATGCCTTCATATACTATGACATTTTTCCTGTTTTTGACACCTTAGTATACTATGACATTTTTTGGCCATTTCTGAAGCCGTTTTTGTACTGTTAATGTTGTTAACGATATTGTTACACTAATACATCTTTATTTATATCATGCCTGTTTCTATTTTTGCTGCTGCAACAGTGAATATTCTGAAATAAATAATTGTGTTTAAAATTTTATGATAGTTAAGTTTTTTGTTGCCCCAGGCCACTTGCCAGAGGTTAGGGTTAGGGTTGGGGTTAGGTTTAGGTTTATAGTTCTTAAAGCCACTTCCGGCTGGTTAGGGGTACGGTTACTGTTTTTTAAGCCACTTCTGGCTGAGGGTTAGGGTTAGGGTTACGGCTTTTTAGACACTTGTAGCCACAGGTAAGGTTAGGGTTAGGGCTTTCAGCTTTTTTAGCGTCATTTATATATTGTAATGGGTTTAATTAATTTAATGGGTTACGGTCAGGGTTAGGGCTGCAAATGGAGAGTAGTAGGCATTTCTGCATGACAGAATCATTTTTGTGACATTAAGATGAAAACAGAAAAAACTCAACTCAGATGTTAAGCTACAAAACTTTATTGATTCTGTTCCACACAACACTGAGCAAACCACAGCAAAGATAATGACAGATGTTTGACCACCTGGAGACACTTGTTTTATTCAATCATCCCACAGTAAATGTACTGATGACCACATATGAGGAGAGGCTTACAAAGTCACAGTTACACATGTCCACATAACTTCAAGAACATTTTATTACTTTTGATGTCCTCTTCAGGTCATGGAGTATTCTCCACCTCCTCCTGCAGAGACAGAATATGTTAATCAAAGAGACTGTCCAAAGTATCAAGTCCTAAAACTCTATTACAAATATAACTGAAGAAGAAACTTTAATTATCCCTAAAATACATACAAACATTTTGCTGTTCTTGTTGCTTGTCATTGTACAAATGACCTCATACATTTGAAAGAATAATGGTGTAATGGTTTTTGACGCCTTACGGATATTACATTTTTTGATGCCATATTACTATACTATGACATTTTTTGGTGATTTTTGACCCATACTATACTATGACATTTTTTGGTGATTTTTGATGCCCATACTATACTATGACATTTTTTGGTGATTTTTGACCATTTTTGACTCCATAATATACTATGACATTTTTTGGTGATTTTTGATGATTTTTGACCCCATACTATACTATGACATTTTTTGGTGATTTTTGATGCCATACTATACTATGACATTTTTTGACCATTTTTGACCCCATACTATACTATGACATTTTTTGGTGATTTTTGATGATTTTTGACCCTTACTATACTATGACATTTTTTGACCATTTTTGACCCCATACTATACTATGACATTTTTTGGTGATTTTTGATGCCATACTATACTATGACATTTTTTGGTGATTTTTGATGCCATACTATACTATGACATTTTTTGACCATTTTTGACCCCATACTATACTATGACATTTTTTGGTGATTTTTGACTGCCATACTATACTATGACATTTTTTGACCATTTTTGACCCCATACTATACTATGACATTTTTTGGTGATTTTTGATGCCATACTATACTATGATATTTTTTGACCATTTTTGACCCCATACTATACTATGACATTTTTTGGTGATTTTTGATGCCATACTACTATACTATGACATTTTTTGACCATTTTTGACCCCATACTATACTATGACATTTTTTGGTGATTTTTTGTGCCATACTATACTATGACATTTTTTGACCATTTTTGACCATACTATACTATGACATTTTTTGGTGATTTTTGATTTTGAACTATATACTATGACATTTTTTTGGTGATTTTTGATGACTATACTATGACATTTTTGATTTTTGATACTATACTATGACATTTTTTGACCATTTTTGACTCCATACATGACTATACATTTTATGACATTTTTTGACCATTTTTGACCCATAATATACTATGACATTTTTTTGGTGATTTTTGATGCCATACTATACTATGAATTTTTGACCATTTTTGCCATACTATACTATGACATTTTTTGGTGATTTTGATGCCATACTATACTATGACATTTTTTGTGATTTTTGAACTTATACTATGACATTTTTTGGTGATTTTTGATGACATGAATTTTTGATGCCTATGACATTTTTGGTGATTTTTGATGCCATACTATACTATGACATTTTTTGACCATTTTTGACTCCCATATACTATACTATGACATTTTTTGGTGATTTTTGAT